>NW_027672287.1:0-52237 GCF_964165515.1 Mesoplodon bidens
GGAGTAGTGGACCAACACTTGTAGAGAAGGGGGCCCTCGCGGGCAAATCATTGGAGGGACACAAATAAATCTTTGCGGACTTTCTGATGAGGCTTATGAGTGTTCACCCCTAAGCCTCTTACAAAGTCAGATGTTTAGCTAAACAGGAGCTCATGATCTAAATTTACACAATAATGAATAAATCAGCTAAAGGGGGAGACAATCAACAAAAACAATCAATACCAGAATTAGATTCCCTAGGCCATGGATCAGACGTGGAATAATCAGGTGCAAGGCAGAAAATATACATAAAACTGGAACTGAAACAAGGAACAAGGATGTTTTCAAAGACTGGTAGGATCTCTAAAACTTTTTCAAAGTGCATGTCATTGATAAAGCTATATACTCAAAGGTTGTGTAATACAACAGATTCATCATTGAGAAGAGTGAAATTATGCTGTTTTGAAAACTATGGCAGGTCAGATTTTCTGCCTAAATATATAAGAAGATTTCTCTAAAAAATACACATTATTTCAAAGACTTATTAGCTGTGAAATAAGTTAAGGGTATTTCAAATGGCTTGTCTGCAAAGAAAGGTGAGATGTAGGAAATCACAGAAAGTCGAGGGGAAAATAGGTCAATATATACTTTGCCATATTGTTAACTAAGCCTTAGGCCAGCCACAATATAGAGGACCTGACCCTTAGCAACTTACAAGTAAGCTGGAAACTTTAAAAGTCAAATCTTTATAAGTAAAAAGACATTAAAATGAATAACCAAGTGTTTTAATTGACATCAGAAGATCAAAACAATAAACCTTGAGAACATAGAAAAAAGATAAATAAAGATATGAGCAGAACTTAATACCAAAGAAAACGTATAAAATTCAGGTGAGGTAGTAAGTCCAAAGAATATTCTTTGACAAGATTTAAAAGACACACTTTGATTAAGGGAAACCAAAACATAAGTAAAGAATATACAGAAAGAATCAGGACAATGTTATAGCAGAGAATATATGAAATGCCAGTAAATTTGAACATTTGTGTAAAGTGGACCATTTCCTAGCTCCTAAAGTTTACCAAAATTGACACAAGAGGAAATCATTTAAGGTCATCATGTCTGCCCTTGGCATTCTCGGAACGCCCTGGACTCAGAATGCAGCATCTGTAGTCCATGGTAACCTGTGGAGAGGGGGCGGGGCTGAGGGAGGTGGGAACACTGCCCTCACTGAGGGAGTAGGTGTGGCCATCACTGCTGTGACTTAACAAAGGGCAGGGGAGAAGGGGGCCAACGGCAGGGCCCTCAGAGCCCGGCAGGCCCAGTCGTGTGTCACAAGCATTTAGGCCCAGGCCAAAGTGTGCCTTCTTTGTCTGCACAGCTGCCCAAACTCTCACCTTTCCACTCAGGCCGCCCTCTTACTTGAAGTGTGTGTGCAACCGGTCCGCACAGTACACATCGCTGCAAAGCTAACCATAGGTCTGGGCATCATAGCTTCCTGCCAGGTGACCGAAGTTCGCAGGCAGATCGGTCGTGGGACACACGCGGGGAGCCTCCTGCCTAGGCCACAGGCCGCCCAAAGCCACTACCCCAGATCGGGGGAAGCTAATCAGTCCTGTCTTAGTCCCAGCCTCTAGAGGGAGTAGTGGACTAACACTTGTAGAAAACGTAGTACGCGCGGGTAACTCATTGGAGGGACACAAAAAAATCTTTGTGGACTTTCTGCTGAAGTTTAGGAGTGTTCACACCAAAGCCTCTTACAAGGTCAGCTGTTTAGCTAAACATGAGCTCATGATCTAAATTTACACAATAATGAAGAAATCAGCAACAAGGGGAGACAAGCAGCAAAAACAATCAATACCAGAATTAGATTCCCTAGGCCATCCATCAGATGTTGGAATAATCAGGTGCAAGGCAGAAAGTATACACAAAACTGGAACTGAAACAAGGAACAAGGATGTTTTCAAACACTGGTAGGATCTCTAAAACATTTTTAAAGTACATGTCATTGATAAAGCTAAATACTCAAAGGTTGTGTCATACAACAGATTCATCATTGAGAAGAGTGATATTATTCTGTTTTGAAAATTATGGCAGGTCAGATTTTCTGCCTAATTATATAAGAAGATTTCTCTAAAAAATACACATTATTTCAAAGACTTATTGGCTGTGAAATAAATTAAGGGTATTTCAAATGGCTTGTCTGCAAAGAAAGGTGAGATGTAGGGAACCACAGAAAGTGGAGGGGAAAATAGTTCAATATATACATTGCTATATGGTGAACAAATCCATAGGCCAGCCACAATGTAGAGGACTTGACCCTTAGAAACTTACAAGTAAGCTGGAATCTTGAAAAGTTGAAATCTTTATAAGTAAAAACATTTATTAAAATTAATAACCAAGTGTTATAATTGACATCAGAATATCAAAACAATAAAACCTGAGAACATAGAAAAAAGATAAATAAAGATATGAGGAGAACTTAATACAATTGAAAATGTATAAAATTCAGGGGATGTAGTAAGACCAAAGAATACTCTTTGACAAGATTTAAAAGACACACTTTGATTAAGGAAAACCAAAACATAAAAAGAATATACAGAAAGAACCAGGACAATGTTATAGCAGAGAATATATGAAATGCCAGTAAATTTGAACATTTGTGTAAAGTGGACCTTTTCCTAGCTCCTAAAGTTTACCAAAACTGACACAAGAGGAAATCAGTTAAGGTCATCATGTCTGCCCTTGGCATTCTCGGAATGCCCTGGTCTCAGAATGCAGCATCTGTAGTCCATGGTAAACTGCGGAGAGGGGGCAGGGCTGAGGGAGTTTGGAACAGGGCCTTCACTGAGGGAGTGGGTGAGGCCAATTCTGCTGTGACTGAAAAAGGTCAGGTGAACTGGGGGCCCAGGGCAGGGCCCTCAGAGCCCGGCAGGCCCAGTGAGTGTCACAAGCATTTAGGCCCAGGACAAAGGGCTCCTTCTTTGTCTGCACAGCTGCACAAACTTTCACCTTTCCACTCAGGCCGCCCTCTTACTTGAAGTGCTTGTGGAACCTGTCCGCGCAGTACACCTAACTGCACAGCTAACCATAGCTCTGGGCATCGTAGCTTCCTGCCAGGTGACCGAAGTTCGCAGGCAGATGCGTCCCTGTGACACACGCGGAGAGGCTCCTGCCCAGGCCAGAGGCCGCCCACAGCCACAGCCCCAGATCGTGGGGCACAAAGCAGCCCTGTCTGAGGCCGTGCCTATAGAGGGAGTAGGGGACCAACACTTGTAGAAAACGGGGTCCTCGCGGGCAACTCATTGGAGGGACACAAATAAATCTTTGCGGACTTTCTGATGAAGCTTACGAGTGTTCACACCTAAGCCTCTTACAAAGTCAGATGTTTATCTAAACATGAGCTCATGAACTAAATTTACACAATAATGAAGAAATCAGCTACAGGGGGAGACAATCAGCAAAAACTATCAATACCAGAATTAGATTCCCTAGGCCATCGATCTGACATTGGAATAATCATGTGCAAGGCAGAAAATATACATAAAACTGGAACTGAAACAAGGAACAAGGATGTTTTCAAAGACTGGTAGGATCTCTAAAATATTTTTAAAGTACATGTCATTGATGAAGCTAAATACTCAGAGGTTGTGTAATACAACAGATTCATCATTGAGAAGAGTGAAATTATGCTGTTTTGAAAATTATGGCAGGTCAGATTTTCTGCCTAAATATATAAGAAGATTTCCCTAAAAAATACACATTATTTCAAAGACTTATTGGCTGTGAAAAAGTTAAGGGTATTTCAAATGGCTTGTCTGCAAAGAAAGTTGTGATGTAGGGAATCACAGAAAGTCGAGGGGAAAATAGGGCAATATATACTTTGCCATATTGTGTACTAAGCCTTAGGCCAGCAACAATGTAGAGGACCTGACCCTTAGAAACTTACAAGTAAGCTAGAATCTTGAAAAGTTGAAATCTTTATAAGTAAAAAGATTTATTAAAATGAATAACCAAGTGTTTTAATAGACATCAGAATATCAAAACAATAAACCTGAGAACACAGAAAAAATATAAATAAAGATATGAGGAGAACTTAATACAATAGAAAACGTATAAAATTCAGGTGATGTAGTAAGTCCAAAGAATATTCTTTGACAAGATTTAAAAGACACACTTTGATTAAGGAATACCAAAACATAAGGAAAGAATATACAGAAAGAATCAGGACAATGTTATAGCAGAGAATATATGAAATGCCAGTAAATTTGAACATTTGTGTAAAGTGGACCATTTACTAGGTCCTAAAGTTTACCAAAACTAACAAAAGAGGAAATCATTTAAGGGCATCATGTCTGCCCTTGGCATTCTCGGAATGCCCTGGACTCGAAATGCAGCATCTGTAGTCCATGGTAACCTGCGGAGAGGGGGAGTGGCTGAGGGAGGTTGGAACACTGCCCTCACAGAGGGAGTGGTTGTGGCCAATTCTGCTGTGACTGAACAAAGGACAGGGGAAAAGGGGGCCCAGGGCAGGGCCCTCAGAGCCCGGCAGGCCCAGTCGAGTGTCACAAGCATTTAGGCCCAGGCCAAAGTGTGCCTTCTTTGTCTGAACAGCTGCCCAAACTCTCACCTTTCCACTCAGGTCGCCCTCTTACTTGAAGTGTGTGTGGAACCTGTCCGCGCATTACACCTCGATGAACAGCTAACCATAGGTCTGGGCATCGTAGCTTCCTGCCAGGTGACCGAAGTTCTCAGGCAGATGGGTCCCTGGGACACACGCAGAGAGGCTCCTGCCGGGGCCACAGGCAGCCCACTGCCACTGCCCCAGATCGTGGGGCTTAAAGCAGCCCTGTCTGAATCCGTGCCTCTAGAGGGAGTAGTGGACCAACACTTGTAGAGAAGGGGGCCCTCGCGGGCAAATCATTGGAGGGACACAAATAAATCTTTGCGTACTTTCTGATGAGGCTTATGAGTGTTCACCCCTAAGCCTCTTACAAAGTCAGATGTTTAGCTAAACAGGAGCTCATGATCTAAATTTACACAATAATGAATAAATCAGCTAAAGGGGGAGACAATCAACAAAAACAATCAATACCAGAATTAGATTCCCTAGGCCATGGATCAGACGTGGAATAATCAGGTGCAAGGCAGAAAATATACATAAAACTGGAACTGAAACAAGGAACAAGGATGTTTTCAAAGACTGGTAGGATCTCTAAAACTTTTTCAAAGTGCATGTCATTGATAAAGCTATATACTCAAAGGTTGTGTAATACAACAGATTCATCATTGAGAAGAGTGAAATTATGCTGTTTTGAAAACTATGGCAGGTCAGATTTTCTGCCTAAATATATAAGAAGATTTCTCTAAAAAATACACATTATTTCAAAGACTTATTAGCTGTGAAATAAGTTAAGGGTATTTCAAATGGCTTGTCTGCAAAGAAAGGTGAGATGTAGGAAATCACAGAAAGTCGAGGGGAAAATAGGTCAATATATACTTTGCCATATTGTTAACTAAGCCTTAGGCCAGCCACAATATAGAGGACCTGACCCTTAGCAACTTACAAGTAAGCTGGAAACTTTAAAAGTCAAATCTTTATAAGTAAAAAGACATTAAAATGAATAACCAAGTGTTTTAATTGACATCAGAAGATCAAAACAATAAACCTTGAGAACATAGAAAAAAGATAAATAAAGATATGAGCAGAACTTAATACCAAAGAAAACGTATAAAATTCAGGTGAGGTAGTAAGTCCAAAGAATATTCTTTGACAAGATTTAAAAGACACACTTTGATTAAGGGAAACCAAAACATAAGTAAAGAATATACAGAAAGAATCAGGACAATGTTATAGCAGAGAATATATGAAATGCCAGTAAATTTGAACATTTGTGTAAAGTGGACCATTTCCTAGCTCCTAAAGTTTACCAAAATTGACACAAGAGGAAATCATTTAAGGTCATCATGTCTGCCCTTGGCATTCTCGGAACGCCCTGGACTCAGAATGCAGCATCTGTAGTCCATGGTAACCTGTGGAGAGGGGGCGGGGCTGAGGGAGGTGGGAACACTGCCCTCACTGAGGGAGTAGGTGTGGCCATCACTGCTGTGACTTAACAAAGGGCAGGGGAGAAGGGGGCCAACGGCAGGGCCCTCAGAGCCCGGCAGGCCCAGTCGTGTGTCACAAGCATTTAGGCCCAGGCCAAAGTGTGCCTTCTTTGTCTGCACAGCTGCCCAAACTCTCACCTTTCCACTCAGGCCGCCCTCTTACTTGAACTGTGTGTGCAACCGGTCCGCACAGTACACATCGCTGCAAAGCTAACCATAGGTCTGGGCATCATAGCTTCCTGCCAGGTGACCGAAGTTCGCAGGCAGATCGGTCGTGGGACACACGCGGGGAGCCTCCTGCCTAGGCCACAGGCCGCCCAAAGCCACTACCCCAGATCGGGGGAAGCTAATCAGTCCTGTCTTAGTCCCAGCCTCTAGAGGGAGTAGTGGACTAACACTTGTAGAAAACGTAGTACGCGCGGGTAACTCATTGGAGGGACACAAAAAAATCTTTGTGGACTTTCTGCTGAAGTTTAGGAGTGTTCACACCAAAGCCTCTTACAAGGTCAGCTGTTTAGCTAAACATGAGCTCATGATCTAAATTTACACAATAATGAAGAAATCAGCAACAAGGGGAGACAAGCAGCAAAAACAATCAATACCAGAATTAGATTCCCTAGGCCATCCATCAGATGTTGGAATAATCAGGTGCAAGGCAGAAAGTATACACAAAACTGGAACTGAAACAAGGAACAAGGATGTTTTCAAACACTGGTAGGATCTCTAAAACATTTTTAAAGTACATGTCATTGATAAAGCTAAATACTCAAAGGTTGTGTCATACAACAGATTCATCATTGAGAAGAGTGATATTATTCTGTTTTGAAAATTATGGCAGGTCAGATTTTCTGCCTAATTATATAAGAAGATTTCTCTAAAAAATACACATTATTTCAAAGACTTATTGGCTGTGAAATAAATTAAGGGTATTTCAAATGGCTTGTCTGCAAAGAAAGGTGAGATGTAGGGAACCACAGAAAGTGGAGGGGAAAATAGTTCAATATATACATTGCTATATGGTGAACAAATCCATAGGCCAGCCACAATGTCGAGGACTTGACCCTTAGAAACTTACAAGTAAGCTGGAATCTTGAAAAGTTGAAATCTTTATAAGTAAAAACATTTATTAAAATTAATAACCAAGTGTTATAATTGACATCAGAATATCAAAACAATAAAACCTGAGAACATAGAAAAAAGATAAATAAAGATATGAGGAGAACTTAATACAATTGAAAATGTATAAAATTCAGGGGATGTAGTAAGACCAAAGAATACTCTTTGACAAGATTTAAAAGACACACTTTGATTAAGGAAAACCAAAACATAAAAAGAATATACAGAAAGAACCAGGACAATGTTATAGCAGAGAATATATGAAATGCCAGTAAATTTGAACATTTGTGTAAAGTGGACCTTTTCCTAGCTCCTAAAGTTTACCAAAACTGACACAAGAGGAAATCAGTTAAGGTCATCATGTCTGCCCTTGGCATTCTCGGAATGCCCTGGTCTCAGAATGCAGCATCTGTAGTCCATGGTAAACTGCGGAGAGGGGGCAGGGCTGAGGGAGTTTGGAACAGGGCCTTCACTGAGGGAGTGGGTGAGGCCAATTCTGCTGTGACTGAAAAAGGTCAGGTGAACTGGGGGACCAGGGCAGGGCCCTCAGAGCCCGGCAGGCCCAGTGAGTGTCACAAGCATTTAGGCCCAGGACAAAGGGCTCCTTCTTTGTCTGCACAGCTGCACAAACTTTCACCTTTCCACTCAGGCCGCCCTCTTACTTGAAGTGCTTGTGGAACCTGTCCGCGCAGTACACCTAACTGCACAGCTAACCATAGCTCTGGGCATCGTAGCTTCCTGCCAGGTGACCGAAGTTCGCAGGCAGATGCGTCCCTGTGACACACGCGGAGAGGCTCCTGCCCAGGCCAGAGGCCGCCCACAGCCACAGCCCCAGATCGTGGGGCACAAAGCAGCCCTGTCTGAGGCCGTGCCTATAGAGGGAGTAGGGGACCAACACTTGTAGAAAACGGGGTCCTCGCGGGCAACTCATTGGAGGGACACAAATAAATCTTTGCGGACTTTCTGATGAAGCTTACGAGTGTTCACACCTAAGCCTCTTACAAAGTCAGATGTTTATCTAAACATGAGCTCATGAACTAAATTTACACAATAATGAAGAAATCAGCTACAGGGGGAGACAATCAGCAAAAACTATCAATACCAGAATTAGATTCCCTAGGCCATCGATCTGACATTGGAATAATCATGTGCAAGGCAGAAAATATACATAAAACTGGAACTGAAACAAGGAACAAGGATGTTTTCAAAGACTGGTAGGATCTCTAAAATATTTTTAAAGTACATGTCATTGATGAAGCTAAATACTCAGAGGTTGTGTAATACAACAGATTCATCATTGAGAAGAGTGAAATTATGCTGTTTTGAAAATTATGGCAGGTCAGATTTTCTGCCTAAATATATAAGAAGATTTCCCTAAAAAATACACATTATTTCAAAGACTTATTGGCTGTGAAAAAGTTAAGGGTATTTCAAATGGCTTGTCTGCAAAGAAAGTTGTGATGTAGGGAATCACAGAAAGTCGAGGGGAAAATAGGGCAATATATACTTTGCCATATTGTGTACTAAGCCTTAGGCCAGCAACAATGTAGAGGACCTGACCCTTAGAAACTTACAAGTAAGCTAGAATCTTGAAAAGTTGAAATCTTTATAAGTAAAAAGATTTATTAAAATGAATAACCAAGTGTTTTAATAGACATCAGAATATCAAAACAATAAACCTGAGAACACAGAAAAAATATAAATAAAGATATGAGGAGAACTTAATACAATAGAAAACGTATAAAATTCAGGTGATGTAGTAAGTCCAAAGAATATTCTTTGACAAGATTTAAAAGACACACTTTGATTAAGGAATACCAAAACATAAGGAAAGAATATACAGAAAGAATCAGGACAATGTTATAGCAGAGAATATATGAAATGCCAGTAAATTTGAACATTTGTGTAAAGTGGACCATTTACTAGGTCCTAAAGTTTACCAAAACTAACAAAAGAGGAAATCATTTAAGGGCATCATGTCTGCCCTTGGCATTCTCGGAATGCCCTGGACTCGAAATGCAGCATCTGTAGTCCATGGTAACCTGCGGAGAGGGGGAGTGGCTGAGGGAGGTTGGAACACTGCCCTCACAGAGGGAGTGGTTGTGGCCAATTCTGCTGTGACTGAACAAAGGACAGGGGAAAAGGGGGCCCAGGGCAGGGCCCTCAGAGCCCGGCAGGCCCAGTCGAGTGTCACAAGCATTTAGGCCCAGGCCAAAGTGTGCCTTCTTTGTCTGAACAGCTGCCCAAACTCTCACCTTTCCACTCAGGTCGCCCTCTTACTTGAAGTGTGTGTGGAACCTGTCCGCGCATTACACCTCGATGAACAGCTAACCATAGGTCTGGGCATCGTAGCTTCCTGCCAGGTGACCGAAGTTCTCAGGCAGATGGGTCCCTGGGACACACGCAGAGAGGCTCCTGCCGGGGCCACAGGCAGCCCACTGCCACTGCCCCAGATCGTGGGGCTTAAAGCAGCCCTGTCTGAATCCGTGCCTCTAGAGGGAGTAGTGGACCAACACTTGTAGAGAAGGGGGCCCTCGCGGGCAAATCATTGGAGGGACACAAATAAATCTTTGCGGACTTTCTGATGAGGCTTATGAGTGTTCACCCCTAAGCCTCTTACAAAGTCAGATGTTTAGCTAAACATGAGCTCATGATCTAAATTTACACAATAATGAATAAATCAGCTAAAGGGGGAGACAATCAACAAAAACAATCAATACCAGAATTAGATTCCCTAGGCCATGGATCAGACGTGGAATAATCAGGTGCAAGGCAGAAAATATACATAAAACTGGAACTGAAACAAGGAACAAGGATGTTTTCAAAGACTGGTAGGATCTCTAAAACTTTTTCAAAGTGCATGTCATTGATAAAGCTATATACTCAAAGGTTGTGTAATACAACAGATTCATCATTGAGAAGAGTGAAATTATGCTGTTTTGAAAACTATGGCAGGTCAGATTTTCTGCCTAAATATATAAGAAGATTTCTCTAAAAAATACACATTATTTCAAAGACTTATTAGCTGTGAAATAAGTTAAGGGTATTTCAAATGGCTTGTCTGCAAAGAAAGGTGAGATGTAGGAAATCACAGAAAGTCGAGGGGAAAATAGGTCAATATATACTTTGCCATATTGTTAACTAAGCCTTAGGCCAGCCACAATATAGAGGACCTGACCCTTAGCAACTTACAAGTAAGCTGGAAACTTTAAAAGTCAAATCTTTATAAGTAAAAAGACATTAAAATGAATAACCAAGTGTTTTAATTGACATCAGAAGATCAAAACAATAAACCTTGAGAACATAGAAAAAAGATAAATAAAGATATGAGCAGAACTTAATACCAAAGAAAACGTATAAAATTCAGGTGAGGTAGTAAGTCCAAAGAATATTCTTTGACAAGATTTAAAAGACACACTTTGATTAAGGGAAACCAAAACATAAGTAAAGAATATACAGAAAGAATCAGGACAATGTTATAGCAGAGAATATATGAAATGCCAGTAAATTTGAACATTTGTGTAAAGTGGACCATTTCCTAGCTCCTAAAGTTTACCAAAATTGACACAAGAGGAAATCATTTAAGGTCATCATGTCTGCCCTTGGCATTCTCGGAACGCCCTGGACTCAGAATGCAGCATCTGTAGTCCATGGTAACCTGTGGAGAGGGGGCGGGGCTGAGGGAGGTGGGAACACTGCCCTCACTGAGGGAGTAGGTGTGGCCATCACTGCTGTGACTTAACAAAGGGCAGGGGAGAAGGGGGCCAACGGCAGGGCCCTCAGAGCCCGGCAGGCCCAGTCGTGTGTCACAAGCATTTAGGCCCAGGCCAAAGTGTGCCTTCTTTGTCTGCACAGCTGCCCAAACTCTCACCTTTCCACTCAGGCCGCCCTCTTACTTGAACTGTGTGTGCAACCGGTCCGCACAGTACACATCGCTGCAAAGCTAACCATAGGTCTGGGCATCATAGCTTCCTGCCAGGTGACCGAAGTTCGCAGGCAGATCGGTCGTGGGACACACGCGGGGAGCCTCCTGCCTAGGCCACAGGCCGCCCAAAGCCACTACCCCAGATCGGGGGAAGCTAATCAGTCCTGTCTTAGTCCCAGCCTCTAGAGGGAGTAGTGGACTAACACTTGTAGAAAACGTAGTACGCGCGGGTAACTCATTGGAGGGACACAAAAAAATCTTTGTGGACTTTCTGCTGAAGTTTAGGAGTGTTCACACCAAAGCCTCTTACAAGGTCAGCTGTTTAGCTAAACATGAGCTCATGATCTAAATTTACACAATAATGAAGAAATCAGCAACAAGGGGAGACAAGCAGCAAAAACAATCAATACCAGAATTAGATTCCCTAGGCCATCCATCAGATGTTGGAATAATCAGGTGCAAGGCAGAAAGTATACACAAAACTGGAACTGAAACAAGGAACAAGGATGTTTTCAAACACTGGTAGGATCTCTAAAACATTTTTAAAGTACATGTCATTGATAAAGCTAAATACTCAAAGGTTGTGTCATACAACAGATTCATCATTGAGAAGAGTGATATTATTCTGTTTTGAAAATTATGGCAGGTCAGATTTTCTGCCTAATTATATAAGAAGATTTCTCTAAAAAATACACATTATTTCAAAGACTTATTGGCTGTGAAATAAATTAAGGGTATTTCAAATGGCTTGTCTGCAAAGAAAGGTGAGATGTAGGGAACCACAGAAAGTGGAGGGGAAAATAGTTCAATATATACATTGCTATATGGTGAACAAATCCATAGGCCAGCCACAATGTCGAGGACTTGACCCTTAGAAACTTACAAGTAAGCTGGAATCTTGAAAAGTTGAAATCTTTATAAGTAAAAACATTTATTAAAATTAATAACCAAGTGTTATAATTGACATCAGAATATCAAAACAATAAAACCTGAGAACATAGAAAAAAGATAAATAAAGATATGAGGAGAACTTAATACAATTGAAAATGTATAAAATTCAGGGGATGTAGTAAGACCAAAGAATACTCTTTGACAAGATTTAAAAGACACACTTTGATTAAGGAAAACCAAAACATAAAAAGAATATACAGAAAGAACCAGGACAATGTTATAGCAGAGAATATATGAAATGCCAGTAAATTTGAACATTTGTGTAAAGTGGACCTTTTCCTAGCTCCTAAAGTTTACCAAAACTGACACAAGAGGAAATCAGTTAAGGTCATCATGTCTGCCCTTGGCATTCTCGGAATGCCCTGGTCTCAGAATGCAGCATCTGTAGTCCATGGTAAACTGCGGAGAGGGGGCAGGGCTGAGGGAGTTTGGAACAGGGCCTTCACTGAGGGAGTGGGTGAGGCCAATTCTGCTGTGACTGAAAAAGGTCAGGTGAACTGGGGGCCCAGGGCAGGGCCCTCAGAGCCCGGCAGGCCCAGTGAGTGTCACAAGCATTTAGGCCCAGGACAAAGGGCTCCTTCTTTGTCTGCACAGCTGCACAAACTTTCACCTTTCCACTCAGGCCGCCCTCTTACTTGAAGTGCTTGTGGAACCTGTCCGCGCAGTACACCTAACTGCACAGCTAACCATAGCTCTGGGCATCGTAGCTTCCTGCCAGGTGACCGAAGTTCGCAGGCAGATGCGTCCCTGTGACACACGCGGAGAGGCTCCTGCCCAGGCCAGAGGCCGCCCACAGCCACAGCCCCAGATCGTGGGGCACAAAGCAGCCCTGTCTGAGGCCGTGCCTATAGAGGGAGTAGGGGACCAACACTTGTAGAAAACGGGGTCCTCGCGGGCAACTCATTGGAGGGACACAAATAAATCTTTGCGGACTTTCTGATGAAGCTTACGAGTGTTCACACCTAAGCCTCTTACAAAGTCAGATGTTTATCTAAACATGAGCTCATGAACTAAATTTACACAATAATGAAGAAATCAGCTACAGGGGGAGACAATCAGCAAAAACTATCAATACCAGAATTAGATTCCCTAGGCCATCGATCTGACATTGGAATAATCATGTGCAAGGCAGAAAATATACATAAAACTGGAACTGAAACAAGGAACAAGGATGTTTTCAAAGACTGGTAGGATCTCTAAAATATTTTTAAAGTACATGTCATTGATGAAGCTAAATACTCAGAGGTTGTGTAATACAACAGATTCATCATTGAGAAGAGTGAAATTATGCTGTTTTGAAAATTATGGCAGGTCAGATTTTCTGCCTAAATATATAAGAAGATTTCCCTAAAAAATACACATTATTTCAAAGACTTATTGGCTGTGAAAAAGTTAAGGGTATTTCAAATGGCTTGTCTGCAAAGAAAGTTGTGATGTAGGGAATCACAGAAAGTCGAGGGGAAAATAGGGCAATATATACTTTGCCATATTGTGTACTAAGCCTTAGGCCAGCAACAATGTAGAGGACCTGACCCTTAGAAACTTACAAGTAAGCTAGAATCTTGAAAAGTTGAAATCTTTATAAGTAAAAAGATTTATTAAAATGAATAACCAAGTGTTTTAATAGACATCAGAATATCAAAACAATAAACCTGAGAACACAGAAAAAATATAAATAAAGATATGAGGAGAACTTAATACAATAGAAAACGTATAAAATTCAGGTGATGTAGTAAGTCCAAAGAATATTCTTTGACAAGATTTAAAAGACACACTTTGATTAAGGAATACCAAAACATAAGGAAAGAATATACAGAAAGAATCAGGACAATGTTATAGCAGAGAATATATGAAATGCCAGTAAATTTGAACATTTGTGTAAAGTGGACCATTTACTAGGTCCTAAAGTTTACCAAAACTAACAAAAGAGGAAATCATTTAAGGGCATCATGTCTGCCCTTGGCATTCTCGGAATGCCCTGGACTCGAAATGCAGCATCTGTAGTCCATGGTAACCTGCGGAGAGGGGGAGTGGCTGAGGGAGGTTGGAACACTGCCCTCACAGAGGGAGTGGTTGTGGCCAATTCTGCTGTGACTGAACAAAGGACAGGGGAAAAGGGGGCCCAGGGCAGGGCCCTCAGAGCCCGGCAGGCCCAGTCGAGTGTCACAAGCATTTAGGCCCAGGCCAAAGTGTGCCTTCTTTGTCTGAACAGCTGCCCAAACTCTCACCTTTCCACTCAGGTCGCCCTCTTACTTGAAGTGTGTGTGGAACCTGTCCGCGCATTACACCTCGATGAACAGCTAACCATAGGTCTGGGCATCGTAGCTTCCTGCCAGGTGACCGAAGTTCTCAGGCAGATGGGTCCCTGGGACACACGCAGAGAGGCTCCTGCCGGGGCCACAGGCAGCCCACTGCCACTGCCCCAGATCGTGGGGCTTAAAGCAGCCCTGTCTGAATCCGTGCCTCTAGAGGGAGTAGTGGACCAACACTTGTAGAGAAGGGGGCCCTCGCGGGCAAATCATTGGAGGGACACAAATAAATCTTTGCGGACTTTCTGATGAGGCTTATGAGTGTTCACCCCTAAGCCTCTTACAAAGTCAGATGTTTAGCTAAACATGAGCTCATGATCTAAATTTACACAATAATGAATAAATCAGCTAAAGGGGGAGACAATCAACAAAAACAATCAATACCAGAATTAGATTCCCTAGGCCATGGATCAGACGTGGAATAATCAGGTGCAAGGCAGAAAATATACATAAAACTGGAACTGAAACAAGGAACAAGGATGTTTTCAAAGACTGGTAGGATCTCTAAAACTTTTTCAAAGTGCATGTCATTGATAAAGCTATATACTCAAAGGTTGTGTAATACAACAGATTCATCATTGAGAAGAGTGAAATTATGCTGTTTTGAAAACTATGGCAGGTCAGATTTTCTGCCTAAATATATAAGAAGATTTCTCTAAAAAATACACATTATTTCAAAGACTTATTAGCTGTGAAATAAGTTAAGGGTATTTCAAATGGCTTGTCTGCAAAGAAAGGTGAGATGTAGGAAATCACAGAAAGTCGAGGGGAAAATAGGTCAATATATACTTTGCCATATTGTTAACTAAGCCTTAGGCCAGCCACAATATAGAGGACCTGACCCTTAGCAACTTACAAGTAAGCTGGAAACTTTAAAAGTCAAATCTTTATAAGTAAAAAGACTTATTAAAATGAATAACCAAGTGTTTTAATTGACATCAGAAGATCAAAACAATAAACCTTGAGAACATAGAAAAAAGATAAATAAAGATATGAGCAGAACTTAATACCAAAGAAAACGTATAAAATTCAGGTGAGGTAGTAAGTCCAAAGAATATTCTTTGACAAGATTTAAAAGACACACTTTGATTAAGAAAAACCAAAACATAAGTAAAGAATATACAGAAAGAATCAGGACAATGTTATAGCAGAGAATATATGAAATGCCAGTAAATTTGAAAATTTGTGTAAAGTGGACCATTTCCTAGCTCCTAAAGTTTACCAAAATTGACACAAGAGGAAATCATTTAAGGTCATCATGTCTGCCCTTGGCATTCTCAGAACGCCCTGGACTCAGAATGCAGCATCTGTAGTCCATGGTAACCTGTGGAGAGGGGGCGGGGCTGAGGGAGGTGGGAACACTGCCCTCACTGAGTGAGTTGGTGTGGCCATCTCTGCTGTGACTGAACAAAGGGCAGGGGAGCAGGGGGCACAGGGCAGGGCCCTCAGAGCCCGGCAGGCCCAGTGGGGTGTCACAAGCATTTAGGCCCAGGACAAAGGGCGCCTTCCTTGTCTGCACAGCTGCCCAAAGTCTCACCTTTCCACACAGGCCGCCCTCTTACTTGAAGTGTGTGTGGAACCGGTCCGCGCAGTACACCTCGCTGCAAAGCTAACCATAGGTCTGGTCATCATAGCTTCCTGCCAGGTGACCGAAGTTCGCAGGCAGATCGGTCGTGGGACACACGCGGGGAGCCTCCTGCCCAGGCCACAGGCCGCCCAAAGCCACTACCCCAGATCGGGGGAAGCAAAGCAGTCCTGTCTGAGTCCCAGCCTCTAGAGGGAGTAGTGGACCAACACTTGTAGAAAACGGGGTCCGCGCGGGTAACTCATTGGAGGGACACAAAAAAATCTTTGTGGACTTTCTGCTGAAGCTTACGAGCGTTCACACCTAAGCCTCGTACAAGGTCAGCTGTTTAGCTAAACATGAGCTCCTGATCTAAATTTACACAATAATGAAGAAATCAGCTACAAGGTGAGACAAGCAACAAAAACAATCAATACCAGAATTAGATTCCCTAGGCCATCCATCAGATGTTGGAATAATCAGGTGCAAGGCAGAAAGTATACACAAAACTGGAACTGAAACAAGGAACAAGGATGTTTTCAAAGACTGGTAGGATCTCTAAAACATTTTTAAAGTACATGTCAATTATAAAGATAAATACTCAAAGGTTGTGTCATACAACAGATTCATCATTGAGTAGAGTGAAATTATGCTGTTTTGAAAACTATGGCAGGTCAGATTTTCTGCCTAATTATATAAGAAGATTTCTCTAAAAAATACAAATTATTTCAGAGACTTATTGGCTGTGAAATAAGTTAAGGGTATTTCAAAAGGCTTGTCGGCAAAGAAAGGTGAGATATAGGGAATCAGAGAAAGTGGAGGGGAAAATATGTCAATATATACATTGCTATATGGTGAACTAAGCCTAAGGCCAGCCACAATGTAGTGGACCTGACCCTTAGAAACTTACAAGTAGGCTGGAATCTTTAACTTCAAATCTTTATAAGTAAAAAGATTTATTAAAATGAATAACAAAGTGTTTTAATTGACATCAGAATATCAAAACAATGAAACCTGAGAACATAGAAAAAAGATAAATAAAGATATGAGGAGAACTTAATACAATTGAAAATGCATAAAATTCAGGGGATGTAGTAAGACCAAAGAATATTCTTTGACAAGATTTAAAAGACACACTTTTATTAAGGAAAACCAAAACATAAAAAGAATATACAGAAAGAATCAGGACAATGTTACAGCATAGAATATATGAAATGCCAGTAAATTTGAACATTTGTGTAAAGTGGACCTTTTCCTAGCTCCTAAAGTTTACCAAAACTGACACAAGAGGAAATCATTTAAGGTCATCATGTCTGCCCTTGGCATTCTCGGAATGCCCTGGACTCAGGATGCAGCATCTGTAGTCCATGGTAAACTGCGGAGAGGGGGCAGTGCTGAGGGAGTTTGGAACACGGCCTTCCCTGAGGGAGTGGGTGTGGCCAATTCTGCTGTGACTGAACAAAGGGCAGGTGAAAAGGGGGCCCAGGGAAGGGCCCTGAGAGCCTGGCAGGCACAGTGAGGTGTCACAAGCGTTTAGGCCCTGGACAAAGGGCTCCTTCTTTGTCTGCACAGCCGCCCAAACTTTCACATTTCCACTCAGGCCGCCCTCTTACTTGAAGTGCTTGTGGAACCTGTCCGCGCAGTACACCTCGCTGCACAGCTAACCATAGCTCTGGGCATCGTAGCTTCCTGCCAGGTGACCGAAGTTCGCAGGCAGATGCGTCCTTGGGACACACGCGGAGAGGCTCCTGCCCAGGCCAGAGGCCGCCCACTGCCACAGCCCCAGATCGTGGGGCACAAAGCAGCCCTGTCTGAGGCCGTGCCTCTAGAGGGAGTATTGGACCAACACTTGTAAAAAACAGGGTCCTCCCGTGCAACTCATTGGAGGGACACAAATAAATCTTTGTGGACTTTCTGATGAAGCTTACGAGTGTTCACACCTAAGCCTCTAACAAAGTCAGATGTTTAGCTAAACATGAGATCATGATCTAAATTTACACAATAATGAAGTAATAAGCTACAGGGGGAGACAATCAGCAAAAACAATCAATACCAGAATTTGATTCCCTAGGCCATCGATCTGACGTTGGAATAATCAGGTGCAAGGCAGAAAATATACATAAAACTGGAACTGAAACAAGGAACAAGGATGTTTTCAAAGACTGGTAGGATCTCTAAAACATTTTTAAAGTACCTGTCATTGATAAAGCTAAATACTTAAAGGTTGTGTAATACAACAGATTCATCATTGAGAAGAGTGAAATTATGCTGTTTTGAAAATTATGGCAGGTCAGATTTTCTGCCTAAATATATAAGAAGATTTCTCTAAAAATACACATTATTTCAAAGACTTATTGGCTGTGAAATAAGTTAAGGGTATTTCAAATGGCTTGTCTGCAAAGAAAGTTGAGATGTAGGGAATCACAGAAAGTCGAGGGGAAAATAGGTCAATATATACTATGCCATATTGTGAACTAAGCCTTAGGCCAGCAACAATGTAGAAGTCCTGACCATTAGAAACTTACAAGTAAGCTGGAATCTTGAAAAGTTGAAATCTTTATAAGTAAAAAGATTTATTAAATGAATAACCAAGTGTTTTAATTGACATCAGAATATCAAAACAATAAACCTGAGAACACAGAAAAAATATAAATAAAGATATGAGGAGAACTTAATACAATAGAAAACGTATAAAATTCAGGTGATGTAGTAAGTCCAAAGAATATTCTTTGACAAGATATAAAAGACACACTTTGACTAAGGATAACCAAAACATAAGTAAAGAATATACAGAAAGAATCAGGACAATGTTATAGCAGAGAATATATGAAATGCCAGTAAATTTGAACATTTGTGTAAAGTGGACCATTTCCTAGCTCCTAAAGTTTACCAAAACTAACACAAGAGGAAATCATTAAAGTCATTATGTCTGCCCTTGGCATTCTCGGAATGTCCTGGACTCAGAATGCAGCATCTGTAGTCCATGGTAACCTGCGGAGAGGGGGAGTGGCTGAGGGAGGTTGGAACACTGCCCTCAGAGAGGGAGTGGGTGTGGCCAATTCTGCTGTGACTGAACAAAGGGCAGGGGAAAAGGGGGCCCAGGGCAGGTCCCTCAGTGCCCGGCAGGCCCAGTGGGGTGTCACAAGCATTTAGGCCCAGGACAAAGGGCTCCTTCTTTGTCTGCACAGCGGCCAAAACTTTCACCTTCCCACTCAGGCCGCCCTCTTACTTGAAGTGTATGTGGAACCTGTCCGCGCAGTACACCTCGCTGCACAGCTAACCATAGGTCTGGGCATCGTAGCTTCCTGCCAGGTGACCGAAGTTCGCAGGCAGATGGGTCCCTGGGACACACGCGGAGAGGCTCCTGCCCAGGCCAGTGGCCACACAATGCCACTGCCACAGATCGTGGGGCACAAAGCAGCCTTGTCTGAGGCCGTGCCTCTAGAGGGAGTATTGGACCAACACTTGTAGAAAACGGGGTCCTCGCGGGCAACTCATTGGAGGGACACAAATAAATCTTTGCTGACTTTCTGATGAAGCTTACGAGTGTTCACACCTAATCCACTTACAAAGACAGATGTTTAGCTAAACATGAGCTCATGATCTAAATTTACACAATAATGAAGAAATCAGCTACAGGGAGAGACAATCAGCAAAAACAATCAATACCAGAATTAGATTCCCTAGGCCATCGATCAGACGTTGGAATAATCAGGTGCAAGGCAGAAAATATACATAAAACTGGAACTGAAACAAGGAACAAGGATGTTTTCAAAGATTGGTAGGATCTCTAAAGCATTTTTAAAGTACATGTCATTGATAAAGCTAAATACTCAAAGGTTGTGTAATACAACAGATTCATCATTGAGAAGAGTGAAATTATGCTGTTTTGAAAACTATGGCAGGTCAGATTTTCTGCCTAAATATATAAGAAGATTTCTCTAAAAAATACACATTATTTCAAAGAAATATTAGCTGTGAAATAAGTTAAGGGTATTTCAATTGGCTTGTGTGCAAAGAAATGTGAGATGTAGGAAATCACAGAAAGTCGAGGGGAAAATAGGTCAATATATACTTTGCTATATGGTGAACTAAGCCTTAGGCCAGCAACAATGTAGAGGACCTGACCCTTAGAAACTTACAAGTAAGCTGGAATCTTTAAAAGTTCAAATCTTTATAAGTAAAAAGATTTATTAAAATGAATAACCAAGTGTTTTAATTGA
The DNA here is from genome assembly GCF_964165515.1 of Mesoplodon bidens. NCBI lineage: Eukaryota > Metazoa > Chordata > Mammalia > Artiodactyla > Ziphiidae > Mesoplodon > Mesoplodon bidens. Next base: position 20,173 of record NW_027672287.1, read on the forward strand.
CATCAGAAGATCAAAACAATAAACCCTGAGAACATAGAAAAAAGATAATATTGATATGAGCAGGACTTAATACCACAGAAAACGTATAAAATTCAGGTGAGGTAGTAAGTCCAAAGAATATTCTTTGACAAGATTTAAAAGACACACTTTGATTAAGGAAAACCAAAACATAAGTAAACAATATACAGAGAGAATCAGAAAAATGTTATAGAAGAGAATATATGAAATGCCAGTAAATTTGAACATTTGTGTAAATTGGACCTTTTCCTAGCTCCTAAAGTTTACCAAAACTGACACAAGAGGAAATCATTTAAGGTCATCATGTCTGCCCTTGGCATTCTCGGAACGCCCTGGCCTCAGAATGCAGCATCTGTAGTCCATGGTAACTTGTGGAGAGGGGGCGGGGCTGAGGGAGGTGGGAACACTGCCCTCACTGAGGGAGTAGGTGTGGCCATCACTACTGTGACTTAACAAAGGGCAGCGGAGAAGGGGGCCAACAGCAGGGCCCTCAGAGCCCGGCAGGCCCAGTCGTGTGTCACAAGCATTTAGGCCCATGCCAAAGTGTGCCTTCTTTGTCTGCACAACTGCCCACACTCTCACCTTTCCACTCAGGCCGCCCTCTTACTTGAAGTGTGTGTGGAACCGGTCCGCGCAGTACACATCGCTGCAAAGCTAACCATAGGTCTGGTCATCTTAGCTTCCTGCCATGTGACCGAAGTTCGCAGGCAGATCGGTCGTGGGACACAGGCGGGGAGCCTCCTGCCCAGACCACAGGCCGCCCAAAGCCACTACCCCAGATCGGGGGAAGCAAAGCAGTGCTGTCTTAGTCCCAGCCTCTAGAGGGAGTAGTGGACCAACACTTGTAGAAAACGGGGTCCGCGCGGGTAACTCATTGGAGGGACACAAAAAAATCTTTGTGGACTTTCTGCTGAAGCTTACGAGCGTTCACACCTAATCCTCTTACAAGGTCAGCTGTTTAGCTAAACATGAGCTCCTGATCTAAATTTACACAATAATGAAGAAATCAGCTACAAGGGGAGACAAGCAGCAAAAACAATCAATACCGGAATTAGATACCCTAGGCAATCATCAGATGTTGGAATAATCAGGTGCAAGGCAGAAAGTATACACAAAACTGGAACTGAAACAAGGGACAAGGATGTTTTCAAAGACTGGTAGGATCTCTAAAACATTTTTAAAGTACATGTCAATGATAAAGCTAAATACTCAAAGGTTGTGTCATACAACAGATTCATCATTGAGAAGAGTGAAATTATGCTCTTTTGAAAACTATGGCAGGTCAGATTTTCTGCCTAATTATAAAAGAAGATTTCTCTAAAAAATACACATTATTTCAGAGACTTATTGGCTGTGAAATAAGTTAAGGGTATTACAAATGGCTTGTCTGCAAAGAAAGGTGAGATGTAGGGAATCACAAAAAGTCGAGGGGAAAATAGGTCAATATATACATTGCTATATGGTGAACTAAGCCTTAGGCCAGCAACAATGTAGAGGACCTGACCCTTAGAAACTTACAAGTAACCTGGAATCTTGAAAAGTTCAAATGTTCATAAGTAAAAAGATTTATTAAAATGAATAACCAAGTGTTTTAATTGACATCAGAAGATCAAAACAATAAACCCTGAGAACATAGAAAAAAGATAAATAAAGATATGAGGAGAACTTAATACAATTGAAAATGTATAAAATTCAGGGGATGTAGTAAGACCAAAGAATATTCTTTGACAAGATTTAAAAGACACACTTTGATTAAGGAAAACCTAAACATAAAAAGAATATACAGAAAGAATCAGGACAATGTTATAGCATAGAATATATGAAATGCCAGTAAAATTGAACATTTGTGTAAAGTGGACCTTTTCCTAGCTCCTAAAGTTTACCAAAACTGACACAAGAGGAAATCATTTAAGGTCATCATGTCTGCCCTTGGCATTCTCGGAATGCCCTGGTCTCACAATGCAGCATCTGTAGTCCATTGTAAACTGCGGAGAGGGGGCAGGGCTGAGGGAGTTTGGAACACGGCCTTCCCTGAGGGAGTGGGTGTGGCGAATTCTGCTGTGACTGAACAAAGGGCAGGTGAACAGGGGGCCAAGGGCAGGGCCCTCAGAGCCCGGCAGGACCAGTGAGGTGTCACAAGCATTTAGGACCTGGACAAAGGGCTCCTTCTTTGTCTGCACAGCTGCCAAAACTTTCACCTTTCCACTCAGGCCGCCCTCTTACTTGAAGTGCTTGTGGAACCTGTCCGCGCAGTACACCTCGCTGCACAGCTAACCATAGCCCTGGGCATCGTAGTTTCCTGCCTGGTGACCGAAGTTCGCAGGCAGATGCCTCCCGGGGACACACGCGGAGAGGCTCCTGCCCAGGCCAGAGGCCGCCCAGTGCCACAGCCCCAGATCGTGGGGCACAAAGCAGCCCTGTCTGAGGCCGTGCCTCTAGAGGGAGTATTGGACCAACACTTGTAGAAAACAGGGTCCTCGTGGGCAACTCATTGGAGGGACACAAATACATATTTGCGGACTTTCTGATGAAGCTTACGAGTGTTCACACCTAAGCCACTTACAAAGTCAGATGTTTAGCTAAACATGAGCTCATGACCTAAATTTACACAATAATGATGAAATTAGCTACAGGGGGAGACAATCAGCAAAAACAATCAATACCAGAATTAGATTCCCTAGGCCATCGATCTGACGTTGGAATAATCAGGTGCAAGGCAGAAAATATACATAAAACTGGAACAGAAAAAAGGAACAAGGATGTTTTCAAAGACTGGTAGGATCTCTAAAACATTTTTAAAGTACATGTCATTGATAAAGCTAAATACTTAAAGGTTGTGTAATACAACAGATTCATCATTGAGAAGAGTGAAATTATGCTGTTTTGAAAATTATGGCAGGTCAGATTTTCTGCCTAAATATATAAGAAGATTTCTCTAAAAATACACATTATTTCAAAGACTTATTGGCTGTGAAATAAGTTAAGGGTATTTCAAATGGCTTGTCTGCAAAGAAAGTTGAGATGTAGGGAATCACAGAAAGTCGAGGGGAAAAGAGGTCAATATATACTTTGCCATATTGTGAAGTAAGCCTTAGGCCAGCAACAATGTAGAGGACCTGACCCTTAGAAACTTACAAGTAAGCTGGAATCTTGAAAAGTTGAAATCTTTATAAGTAAAAAGATTTATTAAAATGAATAACCAAGTGTTTTATTTGACATCAGAATATCAAAACAATAAACCTGAGAACACAGAAAAAATATAAATAAAGATATGAGGAGAACTTAATACAATAGAAAACGTCTAAAATTCAGGTGATGTAGTAAGTCCAAAGAATATTCTTTGACAAGATTTAAAAGACACACTTTGACTAAGGAAAACAAAAATATAAGTAAAGAATATACAGAAAGAATCAGGACAATGTTATAGCAGAGAATATATGAAATGCCAGTTAATTTGAACATTTGTGTAAAGTGGACCATTTCCTAGCTCCTAAAGTTTACCAAAACTAACACAAGAGGAAATCATTTAAGGTCATCATGTCTGCCCTTCGCATTCTCGGAATGCCCTGGACTCAAAATGCAGCATCTGTAGTCCATGGTTACCTGCGGAGAGGGGGAGGGGCTGAGGGAAGTAGGAACACTGCCCACAGAAAGGGAGTGGGTGTGGCAAATTCTGCTGTGAGTGAACAAAGGGCAGGGGAAAAGGGGGCCCAGGGCAGGTCCCTCGGAGCCCGGCAGGCCCAGTGGTGTGTCACAAGCATTTAGGCCCAGGACAAAGGGCTCCTTCTTTGTCTGCACAGCTGCCCAAACTTTCACCTTTCCACTCAGGCCGCCTTCTTACTTGAAGTGCATGTGGAACCTGTCCGCGCAGTACACCTCGCTGCACAGTTAACCATAGGTCTGGGCATCATTGCTTCCTGCCAGGTGACCGAAGTTCGCAGGCATATGTGTCCCTGGGAAACACGCGGAGAGGCTCCTGCCTAGGCCAGTGGCCGCCCAATGCCACTGCCACAGATCGTGGGGCACAAAGCAGCCCTGTCTGAGGCCGTGCCTCTAGAGGGAGTACTGGACCAACACTTGTAGATAACGGGGTCCTCGCGTGCAACTCATTGGAGGGACACAAATAAATCTTTGCTGACTTTCTGATGAAGCTTACCAGTGCTCACACCTAAGCCTCTTACAAAGTCAGATGTTTAGCTAAACATGAGCTCATGATCTAAATTTACACAATAATGAAGCAATCAGCTACAGGGCGAAACAATCAGCAAAAACAATCAATACCAGAATTAGATTCCCTTGGCCATTGATCAGACGTTGGAATAATCAGGTGCAAGGCAGAAAATATACATAAAACTGGAAGTGAAACAATGAACAAGGATGTTTTCAAAGATTGGTAGGATCTCTAAAACATTTTTAAAGTACATGTCATTGATAAAGCTAAATACTCAAAGGTTGTGTAATACAACAGATTCATCATTGAGAAGAGTGAAATTATGCTGTTTTGAAAATTATGGCAGGTCAGATTTTCTGCCTAAATATATAAGAAGATTTCTCTAAAAATACACATTATTTCAAAGACTTATTGGCTGTGAAATAAGTTAAGGGTATTTCAAATGGCTTGTCTGCAAAGAAAGTTGAGATGTAGGGAATCACAGAAAGTCGAGGGGAAAATAGGTCAATATATACTATGCCATATTGTGAACTAAGCCTTAGGCCAGCAACAATGTAGAAGTCCTGACCATTAGAAACTTACAAGTAAGCTGGAATCTTGAAAAGTTGAAATCTTTATAAGTAAAAAGATTTATTAAATGAATAACCAAGTGTTTTAATTGACATCAGAATATCAAAACAATAAACCTGAGAACACAGAAAAATTATAAATAAAGATATGAGGAGAACTTAATACAATAGAAAACGTATAAAATTCAGGTGATGTAGTAAGTCCAAAGAATATTCTTTGACAAGATATAAAAGACACACTTTGACTAAGGATAACCAAAACATAAGTAAAGAATATACAGAAAGAATCAGGACAATGTTATAGCAGAGAATATATGAAATGCCAGTAAATTTGAACATTTGTGTAAAGTGGACCATTTCCTAGCTCCTAAAGTTTACCAAAACTAACACAAGAGGAAATCATTAAAGTCATTATGTCTGCCCTTGGCATTCTCGGAATGTCCTGGACTCAGAATGCAGCATCTGTAGTCCATGGTAACCTGCGGAGAGGGGGAGTGGCTGAGGGAGGTTGGAACACTGCCCTCAGAGAGGGAGTGGGTGTGGCCAATTCTGCTGTGACTGAACAAAGGGCAGGGGAAAAGGGGGCCCAGGGTAGGTCCCTCAGTGCCCGGCAGGCCCAGTGGGGTGTCACAAGCATTTAGGCCCAGGACAAAGGGCTCCTTCTTTGTCTGCACAGCGGCCAAAACTTTCACCTTCCCACTCAGGCCGCCCTCTTACTTGAAGTGTATGTGGAACCTGTCCGCGCAGTACACCTCGCTGCACAGCTAACCATAGGTCTGGGCATCGTAGCTTCCTGCCAGGTGACCGAAGTTCGCAGGCAGATGGGTCCCTGGGACACACGCGGAGAGGCTCCTGCCCAGGCCAGTGGCCACACAATGCCACTGCCACAGATCGTGGGGCACAAAGCAGCCTTGTCTGAGGCCGTGCCTCTAGAGGGAGTATTGGACCAACACTTGTAGAAAACGGGGTCCTCGCGGGCAACTCATTGGAGGGACACAAATAAATCTTTGCTGACTTTCTGATGAAGCTTACGAGTGTTCACACCTAATCCACTTACAAAGACAGATGTTTAGCTAAACATGAGCTCATGATCTAAATTTACACAATAATGAAGAAATCAGCTACAGGGAGAGACAATCAGCAAAAACAATCAATACCAGAATTAGATTCCCTAGGCCATCGATCAGACGTTGGAATAATCAGGTGCAAGGCAGAAAATATACATAAAACTGGAACTGAAACAAGGAACAAGGATGTTTTCAAAGATTGGTAGGATCTCTAAAGCATTTTTAAAGTACATGTCATTGATAAAGCTAAATACTCAAAGGTTGTGTAATACAACAGATTCATCATTGAGAAGAGTGAAATTATGCTGTTTTGAAAACTATGGCAGGTCAGATTTTCTGCCTAAATATATAAGAAGATTTCTCTAAAAAATACACATTATTTCAAAGAAATATTAGCTGTGAAATAAGTTAAGGGTATTTCAATTGGCTTGTGTGCAAAGAAATGTGAGATGTAGGAAATCACAGAAAGTCGAGGGGAAAATAGGTCAATATATACTTTGCTATATGGTGAACTAAGCCTTAGGCCAGCAACAATGTAGAGGACCTGACCCTTAGAAACTTACAAGTAAGCTGGAATCTTTAAAAGTTCAAATCTTTATAAGTAAAAAGATTTATTAAAATGAATAACCAAGTGTTTTAATTGACATCAGAAGATCAAAACAATAAACCCTGAGAACATAGAAAAAAGATAATATTGATATGAGCAGGACTTAATACCACAGAAAACGTATAAAATTCAGGTGAGGTAGTAAGTCCAAAGAATATTCTTTGACAAGATTTAAAAGACACACTTTGATTAAGGAAAACCAAAACATAAGTAAACAATATACAGAGAGAATCAGAAAAATGTTATAGAAGAGAATATATGAAATGCCAGTAAATTTGAACATTTGTGTAAATTGGACCTTTTCCTAGCTCCTAAAGTTTACCAAAACTGACACAAGAGGAAATCATTTAAGGTCATCATGTCTGCCCTTGGCATTCTCGGAACGCCCTGGCCTCAGAATGCAGCATCTGTAGTCCATGGTAACTTGTGGAGAGGGGGCGGGGCTGAGGGAGGTGGGAACACTGCCCTCACTGAGGGAGTAGGTGTGGCCATCACTACTGTGACTTAACAAAGGGCAGCGGAGAAGGGGGCCAACGGCAGGGCCCTCAGAGCCCGGCAGGCCCAGTCGTGTGTCACAAGCATTTAGGCCCATGCCAAAGTGTGCCTTCTTTGTCTGCACAACTGCCCACACTCTCACCTTTCCACTCAGGCCGCCCTCTTACTTGAAGTGTGTGTGGAACCGGTCCGCGCAGTACACATCGCTGCAAAGCTAACCATAGGTCTGGTCATCATAGCTTCCTGCCATGTGACCGAAGTTCGCAGGCAGATCGGTCGTGGGACACAGGCGGGGAGCCTCCTGCCCAGACCACAGGCCGCCCAAAGCCACTACCCCAGATCGGGGGAAGCAAAGCAGTCCTGTCTGAGTCCCAGCCTCTAGAGGGAGTAGTGGACCAACACTTGTAGAAAACGGGGTCCGCGCGGGTAACTCATTGGAGGGACACAAAAAAATCTTTGTGGACTTTCTGCTGAAGCTTACGAGCGTTCACACCTAAGCCTCGAACAAGGTCAGCTGTTTAGCTAAACATGAGCTCCTGATCTAAATTTACACAATAATGAAGAAATCAGCTACAAGGGGAGACAAGCAGCAAAAACAATCAATACCGGAATTAGATACCCTAGGCAATCATCAGATGTTGGAATAATCAGGTGCAAGGCAGAAAGTATACACAAAACTGGAACTGAAACAAGGGACAAGGATGTTTTCAAAGACTGGTAGGATCTCTAAAACATTTTTAAAGTACATGTCAATGATAAAGCTAAATACTCAAAGGTTGTGTCATACAACAGATTCATCATTGAGAAGAGTGAAATTATGCTCTTTTGAAAACTATGGCAGGTCAGATTTTCTGCCTAATTATAAAAGAAGATTTCTCTAAAAAATACACATTATTTCAGAGACTTATTGGCTGTGAAATAAGTTAAGGGTATTACAAATGGCTTGTCTGCAAAGAAAGGTGAGATGTAGGGAATCACAAAAAGTCGAGGGGAAAATAGGTCAATATATACATTGCTATATGGTGAACTAAGCCTTAGGCCAGCAACAATGTAGAGGACCTGACCCTTAGAAACTTACAAGTAACCTGGAATCTTGAAAAGTTCAAATGTTCATAAGTAAAAAGATTTATTAAAATGAATAACCAAGTGTTTTAATTGACATCAGAAGATCAAAACAATAAACCCTGAGAACATAGAAAAAAGATAAATAAAGATATGAGGAGAACTTAATACAATTGAAAATGTATAAAATTCAGGGGATGTAGTAAGACCAAAGAATATTCTTTGACAAGATTTAAAAGACACACTTTGATTAAGGAAAACCTAAACATAAAAAGAATATACAGAAAGAATCAGGACAATGTTATAGCATAGAATATATGAAATGCCAGTAAAATTGAACATTTGTGTAAAGTGGACCTTTTCCTAGCTCCTAAAGTTTACCAAAACTGACACAAGAGGAAATCATTTAAGGTCATCATGTCTGCCCTTGGCATTCTCGGAATGCCCTGGTCTCACAATGCAGCATCTGTAGTCCATTGTAAACTGCGGAGAGGGGGCAGGGCTGAGGGAGTTTGGAACACGGCCTTCCCTGAGGGAGTGGGTGTGGCGAATTCTGCTGTGACTGAACAAAGGGCAGGTGAACAGGGGGCCAAGGGCAGGGCCCTCAGAGCCCGGCAGGACCAGTGAGGTGTCACAAGCATTTAGGACCTGGACAAAGGGCTCCTTCTTTGTCTGCACAGCTGCCAAAACTTTCACCTTTCCACTCAGGCCGCCCTCTTACTTGAAGTGCTTGTGGAACCTGTCCGCGCAGTACACCTCGCTGCACAGCTAACCATAGCCCTGGGCATCGTAGTTTCCTGTCTGGTGACCGAAGTTCGCAGGCAGATGCCTCCCGGGGACACACGCGGAGAGGCTCCTGCCCAGGCCAGAGGCCGCCCAGTGCCACAGCCCCAGATCGTGGGGCACAAAGCAGCCCTGTCTGAGGCCGTGCCTCTAGAGGGAGTATTGGACCAACACTTGTAGAAAACAGGGTCCTCGTGGGCAACTCATTGGAGGGACACAAATACATATTTGCGGACTTTCTGATGAAGCTTACGAGTGTTCACACCTAAGCCACTTACAAAGTCAGATGTTTAGCTAAACATGAGCTCATGACCTAAATTTACACAATAATGATGAAATTAGCTACAGGGGGAGACAATCAGCAAAAACAATCAATACCAGAATTAGATTCCCTAGGCCATCGATCTGACGTTGGAATAATCAGGTGCAAGGCAGAAAATATACATAAAACTGGAACAGAAAAAAGGAACAAGGATGTTTTCAAAGACTGGTAGGATCTCTAAAACATTTTTAAAGTACATGTCATTGATAAAGCTAAATACTTAAAGGTTGTGTAATACAACAGATTCATCATTGAGAAGAGTGAAATTATGCTGTTTTGAAAATTATGGCAGGTCAGATTTTCTGCCTAAATATATAAGAAGATTTCTCTAAAAATACACATTATTTCAAAGACTTATTGGCTGTGAAATAAGTTAAGGGTATTTCAAATGGCTTGTCTGCAAAGAAAGTTGAGATGTAGGGAATCACAGAAAGTCGAGGGGAAAAGAGGTCAATATATACTTTGCCATATTGTGAAGTAAGCCTTAGGCCAGCAACAATGTAGAGGACCTGACCCTTAGAAACTTACAAGTAAGCTGGAATCTTGAAAAGTTGAAATCTTTATAAGTAAAAAGATTTATTAAAATGAATAACCAAGTGTTTTATTTGACATCAGAATATCAAAACAATAAACCTGAGAACACAGAAAAAATATAAATAAAGATATGAGGAGAACTTAATACAATAGAAAACGTCTAAAATTCAGGTGATGTAGTAAGTCCAAAGAATATTCTTTGACAAGATTTAAAAGACACACTTTGACTAAGGAAAACAAAAATATAAGTAAAGAATATACAGAAAGAATCAGGACAATGTTATAGCAGAGAATATATGAAATGCCAGTTAATTTGAACATTTGTGTAAAGTGGACCATTTCCTAGCTCCTAAAGTTTACCAAAACTAACACAAGAGGAAATCATTTAAGGTCATCATGTCTGCCCTTCGCATTCTCGGAATGCCCTGGACTCAAAATGCAGCATCTGTAGTCCATGGTTACCTGCGGAGAGGGGGAGGGGCTGAGGGAAGTAGGAACACTGCCCACAGAAAGGGAGTGGGTGTGGCAAATTCTGCTGTGAGTGAACAAAGGGCAGGGGAAAAGGGGGCCCAGGGCAGGTCCCTCGGAGCCCGGCAGGCCCAGTGGTGTGTCACAAGCATTTAGGCCCAGGACAAAGGGCTACTTCTTTGTCTGCACAGCTGCCCAAACTTTCACCTTTCCACTCAGGCCGCCTTCTTACTTGAAGTGCATGTGGAACCTGTCCGCGCAGTACACCTCGCTGCACAGTTAACCATAGGTCTGGGCATCATTGCTTCCTGCCAGGTGACCGAAGTTCGCAGGCATATGTGTCCCTGGGAAACACGCGGAGAGGCTCCTGCCTAGGCCAGTGGCCGCCCAATGCCACTGCCACAGATCGTGGGGCACAAAGCAGCCCTGTCTGAGGCCGTGCCTCTAGAGGGAGTACTGGACCAACACTTGTAGATAACGGGGTCCTCGCGTGCAACTCATTGGAGGGACACAAATAAATCTTTGCTGACTTTCTGATGAAGCTTACCAGTGCTCACACCTAAGCCTCTTACAAAGTCAGATGTTTAGCTAAACATGAGCTCATGATCTAAATTTACACAATAATGAAGCAATCAGCTACAGGGCGAGACAATCAGCAAAAACAATCAATACCAGAATTAGATTCCCTTGGCCATTGATCAGACGTTGGAATAATCAGGTGCAAGGCAGAAAATATACATAAAACTGGAAGTGAAACAATGAACAAGGATGTTTTCAAAGATTGGTAGGATCTCTAAAACATTTTTAAAGTACATGTCATTGATAAAGCTAAATACTCAAAGGTTGTGTAATACAACAGATTCATCATTGAGAAGAGTGAAATTATGCTGTTTTGAAAACTATGGCAGGTCAGATTTTCTGCCTAAATATATAAGAAGATTTCTCTAAAAAATACACATTATTTCAAAGAAATATTATCTGTGAAATAAGTTAAGGGTATTTCAATTGGCTTGTCTGCAAAGAAAGGTGAGATGTAGGAAATCACAGAAAGTCGAGGGGAAAATAGGTCAATATATACTTTGCTATATGGAGAACTAAGCCTTAGGCCAGCCACAATGTAGAGGACCTGACCCTTAGGAACTTACTAGTAAGCTGGAATCTTGAAAAGTTGAAATCGTTATAAGTAACAACATTTATTAAAATGAATAACCAAGTCTTTTAATTGACATCAGAATATCAAAACAATACACCCGAGAACACAGAAAAAATATAAATAAGGATATGAGGAGAACTTAATGCAATAGAAAATGTATAAAATTCAGGTGAGGTAGAAAGTCCAAAGAATATTATTTGACAAGATTTAAAAGACACATTTTGATTAAGGAAAACCAAAACATAAGAAAAGAATATACAGAAAGAATCAGGACAATATTATAGCAGAGAATATACGAAATGCCAGTAAATTTGAACATTTGTGTAAAGTGGACCATTTCCTAGCTCCTAAAGTTTACCAAAATTGACACAAGAGGAAATCATTTAAGGTCATTATGTCTGCCCTTGGCATTTTCGGAACGCCCTGGCCTTAGAATGCAGCATCTGTAGTCCATGGTAACCTGCGGAGATGGGGCGGGGCTGAGGGAGGTTGGAACACTGCCCTCACTGAGGGAGTGGGTGAGGCCATCTCTCCTGTTAGTTAACAAAGGTCAGGGGAGAAGGGGGCCCGGGCAGGGCCCTCAGAGCCCGGCAGGCCCAGTCGTGTGTCACAAGCATTTAGGCCCAGGCCAAAGTGCGCCTTCTTTGTCTGCACAGCTGCCCAAACTCTCACCTTTCCACTCAGGCCGCCCTCTTACTTGAAGTGTGTGTGGAACCGATCCGCACAGTACACCTCGCTGCAAAGCTAAGCATAGGTCTGGGCATCATAGCTTCCTGCCAGGTGACCGAAGTTTGCAGGCAGATCGGTCGTGGGACACACGTGGGGAGCCTCCTGCCCAGGCCACAGGCCGCCCAAAGTCACTACCCCAGATTGGGGGAAGCAAAGCAGTCCTGTCTTAGTCCCAGCCTCTAGAGGGAATAGTGGACCAACACTTGTAGAAAACGGGGTCCGAGCAGGTAACTCATTGGAGGGACACAAATAAATCTTTGTGGACTTTCTGCTGAAGCTTACGAGCGTTCACACCTAAGCCTCTTACAAGGTCAGCTGTTTAGCTAAACATGAGCTCATGATCTAAATTTACACAATAATGAAAAAATCAGCTACAAGGTGAGACAAGCAGCAAAAACAATCAATACCAGAATTAGATTCCCTAGGCCATCCATCAGATGTTGGAATAATCAGGTGCAAGGCAGAAAGTATACAAAAACAGGAACTGAAACAAGGAAAAAGCATGTTTCAAAGACTGGTAGGATCTCTAAAATATTTTTAAGGTACATGTTATTGATAAAGCTAAATACTCAATGGTTGTGTCACACAACCGATTCATCATTGAGAAGAGTGAAATTATGCAGTATTGAAAACTATGGCAGGTCAGATTTTCTGCCTAATTATATAAGAAGATTTTTTTAAATAATACACATTATTTCAGAGACTTATTGGCTGTGAAATAAGTAAAGGGTATTTCAAATGGCTTGTCTGCAAAGAAAGGTGAGATGTAGGGAATCAGAGAAAGTGGAGGGGAAAATAGGTCAATATATACATTGCTATATGGTGAACTAAGCCTTAGGACAGCAACAATGTAGAGGACCTGACCCTTAGAAACTTACAAGTAAGCTGGAATATTGAAAAGTTCAAATCTTTATAAGTAAAAAGATTTATTAAAATGAATGATCAAGTGTTTTAATTGACATCATAATATCAAAACAATAAAACCTGAGAACATAGAAAAAAGATAAATAAAGATATGAGGAGAACCTAATACAATTGAAAATGTATAAAATTCAGGGGATGTAGTAAGTCCAAAGAATATTCTTTGACAATATTTAAAAGACACACTTTTATTAAGGAAAACCAAAACATAAAAAGAATATACAGAAAAAATCAGGACAATGTTACAGCATAGAATACATGAAATGCAAGTAAATTTGAATATTTGTGTAAAGTGGACCTTTTCCTAGCTCCTAAAGTTTACCAAAACTGACACAAGAGCAAATCATTTAAGGTCATCATGTCCGCCCTTGGCATTCTCGGAATGCCCTGGACTCAGAATGCTGCATCTGTAGTCCATGGTAAACTGCAGAGAGGGGTAGGGCTGAGGGAGTTTGGAACATGGCCTTCACTGAGTGAGTGGGTGTGGCCAATTCTGCTGTGTCTGAACAAAGGGCAGGTGAACAGCGGGCCCAGAGCAGGGCCCTCAGAGCCCGGCAGGCCCAGTGAGGTGTCACAAGCATTTAGGCCCTGGACATAGGGCTCCTTCTTTGTCTACACAGCTGCCCAAACTTTCACCTTTCCACTCAGGCCGCCCTCTTACTTGAAGTGCTTGTGGAACCTGTCCGTGCAGTACACCTCGCTGCACAGCTAACCATAGCTCTGGGCATCGTAGCTTCCTGCCTGGTGACCGAAGTTCGCAGGCAGATGGGTCCCTGGGACACACGCAGAGAGGCTCCTGCTCGGGACACTGGCCGCCCACTGCCACTGCCCCAGATCGTGGGGCGAAAAGCAACCCTGTCTGAGGCCGTGCCTCTAGAGGGAGTAGTGAACCAACACTTGTAGGGAACGGGGCCCTCGCGGGCAACTCATTGGAGGGACACAAATAAATCTTTGCGAACTTTCTCATGAAGCTTACGAGTGTTCACACCTAAGCCTCTTACAAAGTTATATGTTTAGCAAAACATGAGCTCATGATCTAAATTTACACAATAATGAAGTAATCAGTTACAGGGGGAGACAATCAGCAAAAACAATCAATACCAGAATTAGATTCCCTAGGCCATCGATCAGACGTTGGAATAATCAGGTGCAAGGCAGAAAATATACATAAAACTGGAACTGAAACAAGGAACAAGGATGTTTTCAAAGACTGGTAGGATCTCTAAAACATTTTTAAAGTACATGTCTTTGATAAAGCTAAATACACAAAGGTTGTGTAATACAACAGATTCATCATTGAGAAGAGTGAAATTATGCTGTTTTGAAAACTATGGCAGGTCAGATTTTCGGCCTAAATATATAAGAAGATTTCTCTAAAAAATACACATTATTTCAAAGACTTATTGGCTGTGAAATAAGTTAAGGGTATTTCAAATGGCTTCTCTGCAAAGAAAGGTGAGATGTAGGAAATCACAGAAAGTCGAGGGGAAAATAGGTCAATATATACTTTGCCATATTGTTAACTAAGCCTTAGGCCAGCCACAATATAGAGGACCTGACCCTTAGCAACTTACAAGTAAGCTGGAAACTTTAAAAGTCAAATCTTTATAAGTAAAAAGACATTAAAATGAATAACCAAGTGTTTTAATTGACATCAGAAGATCAAAACAATAAACCTTGAGAACATAGAAAAAAGATAAATAAAGATATGAGCAGAACTTAATACCAAAGAAAACGTATAAAATTCAGGTGAGGTAGTAAGTCCAAAGAATATTCTTTGACAAGATTTAAAAGACACACTTTGATTAAGGAAAACCAAAACATAAGTAAAGAATATACAGAAAGAATCAGGACAATGTTATAGCAGAGAATATATGAAATGCCAGTAAATTAGAACATTTCTGTAAAGTGGACCATTTCCTAGCTCCTAAAGTTTACCAGAATTGACAAAAGAGGAAATCATTTAATGTCATCATGTCTGCCCTTGGCATTCTCGGAACGCCCTGGCCTCAGAATGCAGCATCTGTAGTCCATGGTAACCTGAGGAGAGGGGGCGGGGCTGAGGGAGGTGGGAACACTGCCCTCACTGAGGGAGTAGGTGTGGCCATCACTGCTGTGACTTCACAAAGGGCAGGGGAGAAGGGGGCCAATGGCAGGGCCCTCAGAGCCCGGCAGGCCCAGTCGTGTGTCACAAGCATTTAGGCCCAGGCCAAAGTGTGCCTTCTTTGTCTGCACAGCTGCCCAAACTCTCACCTTTCCACTCAGGCCGCCCTCTTACTTGAAGTGTGTGTGGAACCGGTCCGCACAGTACACATCGCTGCAAAGCTAACCATAGGTCTGGGCATCATAGCTTCCTGCCAGGTGACTGAAGTTCGCAGGCAGATCGGTCGTGGGACACACGCGGGGAGCCTCCTGCCGAGGCCACAGGCCGCGCAAAGCCACTACCCCAGATCGGGGGAAGCTAATCAGTCCTGTCTTAGTCCCAGCCTCTAGAGGGAGTAATGGACTAACACTTGTAGAAAACGGAGTCCGCGCGGGTAACTCATTGGAGGGACACAAAAAAATCTTTGTGGACTTTCTGCTGAAGCTTAGGAGTGTTCACACCTAAGCCTCTTACAAGGTCAGCTGTTTAGCTAAACATGAGCTCATGATCTAAATTTACACAATAATGAAGAAATCAGCTACAAGGGGAGACAGGCAGCAAAAACAATCAATACCAGAATTAGATTCCCTAGGCCATCCATCAGATGTTGGAATAATCAGGTGCAAGGCAGAAAGTATACACAAAACTGGAACTGAAACAAGGAACAAGGATGTTTTCAAACACTGGTAGGATCTCTAAAACATTTTTAAAGTACATGTCATTGATAAAGCTAAATACTCAAAGGTTGTGTCATACAACAGATTCATCATTGAGAAGAGTGATATTATGCTGTTTTGAAAATTATGGCAGGTCAGATTTTCTGCCTAATTATATAAGAAGATTTCTCTAAAAAATACACATTATTTCAAAGACTTATTGGCTGTGAAATAAATTAAGGGTATTTCAAATGGCTTGTCTGCAAAGAAAGGTGAGATGTAGGGAACCACAGAAAGTGGAGGGGAAAATAGTTCAATATATACATTGCTATATGGTGAACAAATCCATAGGCCAGCCACAATGTCGAGGACTTGACCCTTAGAAACTTACAAGTAAGCTGGAATCTTGAAAAGTTGAAATCTTTATAAGTAAAAACATTTATTAAAATTAATAACCAAGTGTTATAATTGACATCAGAATATCAAAACAATAAAACCTGAGAACATAGAAAAAAGATAAATAAAGATATGAGGAGAACTTAATACAATTGAAAATGTATAAAATTCAGGGGATGTAGTAAGACCAAAGAATATTCTTTGACAAGATTTATAAGACACACTTTGATTAAGGAAAACCAAAACATAAAAAGAATATACAGAAAGAACCAGGACAATGTTATAGCAGAGAATATAGGAAATGCCAGTAAATTTGAACATTTGTGTAAAGTGGACCTTTTCCTAGCTCCTAAAGTTTACCAAAATTGACACAAGAGGAAATTAGTTAAGGTCATCATGTCTGCCCTTGGCATTCTCGGAATGCCCTGTTCTCAGAATGCAGCATCTGTAGTCCATGGTAAACTGCGGAGAGGGGGCAGGGCTGAGGGAGTTTGGAACACGGCCTTCACTGAGGGAGTGGGTGTGGCCAATTCTGCTGTGACTGAACAAAGGTCAGGTGAACAGGGGGCCCAGGGCAGGGCCCTCAGAGCCCGGCAGGCCCAGTGAGTGTCACAAGCATTTAGGGCCAGGACAAAGGGCTCCTTCTTTGTCTGCACAGCTGCCCAAACTTTCACCTTTCCACTCAGGCCGCCCTCTTACTTGAAGTGCTTGTGGAACCTGTCCACGCAGTACACCTCGCTGCACAGCTAACCATAGCTCTGGGCATCGTAGCTTCCTGCCAGGTGACCGAAGTTCGCAGGCAGATGCGTCCCTGTGACACACGCGGAGAGGCTCCTGCCCAGGCCAGAGGCCGCCCACAGCCACAGCCCCAGATCGTGGGGCACAAAGCAGCCCTGTCTGAGGCCGTGCCTCTAGAGGGAGTATTGGACCAACACTTGTAGAAAACGGGGTCCTCGCGGGCAACGCATTGGAGGGACACAAATAAATCTTTGCGGACTTTCTGATGAAGCTTACGAGTGTTCACACCTAAGCCTCTTACAAAGTCAGATGTTTAGCTAAACATGAGCTCATGAACTAAATTTACACAATAATGAAGAAATCAGCTACAGGGGGAGACAATCAGCAAAAACTATCAATACCAGAATTAGATTCCCTAGGCCATCGATCTGACATTGGAATAATCATGTGCAAGGCAGAAAATATACATAAAACTGGAACTGAAACAAGGAACAAGGATGTTTTCAAAGACTGGTAGGACCTCTAAAATATTTTTAAATTACATGTCATTGATGAAGCTAAATACTCAGAGGTTGTGTAATACAACAGATTCATCATTGAGAAGAGTGAAATTATGCTGTTTTGAAAATTATGGCAGGTCAGATTTTCTGCCTAAATATATAAGAAGATTTCTCTAAAAAATACACATTATTTCAAAGACTTATTGGCTGTGAAAAAGTTAAGGGTATTTCAAATGGCTTGTCTGCAAAGAAAGTTGACATGTAGGGAATCACAGAAAGTCGAGGGGAAAATAGGTCAATATATAGTTTGCCATATTGTGTACTAAGCCTTAGGCCAGCAACAATGTAGAGGACCTGACCCTTAGAAACTTACAAGTAAGCTAGAATCTTGAAAAGTTGAAAACTTTATAAGTAAAAAGATTTATTAAAATGAATAACCAAGTGTTTTAATTGACATCAGAATATCAAAACAATAAACCTGAGAACACAGAAAAAATATAAAAAAAGATATGAGGAGAACTTAATACAATAGAAAACGTATAAAATTCAGGTGATGTAGTAAGTCCAAAGAATATGCTTTGACAAGATTTAAAAGACACACTTTGATTAAGGAATACCAAAACATAAGGAAAGAATATACAGAAAGAATCAGGACAATGTTATAGCAGAGAATATATGAAATGCCAGTAAATTTGAACATTTGTGTAAAGTGGACCATTTACTAGGTCCTAAAGTTTACCAAAACTAACAAAAGAGGAAATCATTTAATGTCATCATGTCTGCCCTTGGCATTCTCGGAATGCCCTGGACTCGAAATGCAGCATCTGTAGTCCATGGTAACCTGCGGAGAGGGGGAGTGGCTGAGGGAGGTTGGAACACTGCCCTCACAGTGGGAGTGGTTGTGGCCAATTCTGCTGTGACTGAACAAAGGACAGGGGAAAAGGGGGCCCAGGGCAAGGCCCTCAGAGCCCGGCAGGCCCAGTCGTGTGTCACAAGCATTTAGGCCCAGGCCGAAGTGTGCCTTCTTTGTCTGAACAGCTGCCCAAACTCTCACCTTTCCACTCAGGCCGCCCTCTTACTTGAAGTGTGTGTGGAACCTGTCCGCGCATTACACCTCGATGAACAGCTAATCATAGGTCTGGGCATCGTAGCTTCCTGCCAGGTGACCGAAGTTCTCAGGCAGATGGGTCTCTGGGACACACGCAGAGAGGCTCCTGCCCGGGCCACAGGCAGCCCACTGCCACTGCCCCAGATCGTGGGGCTTAAAGCAGCCCTGTCTGAATCCGTGCCTCTAGAGGGAGTAGTGGACCAACACTTGTAGAGAAGGGGGCCCTCGCGGGCAAATCATTGGAGGGACACAAATAAATCTTTGCGTACTTTCTGATGAGGCTTATGAGTGTTCACCCCGAAGCCTCTTACAAAGTCAGATGTTTAGCTAAACATGAGCTCATGATCTAAATTTACACAATAATGAAGTAATAAGCTACAGGGGGAGACAATCAGCAAAAACAATCAATACCAGAATTTGATTCCCTAGGCCATCGATCTGACGTTGGAATAATCAGGTGCAAGGCAGAAAATATACATAAAACTGGAACTGAAACAAGGAACAAGGATGTTTTCAAAGACTGGTAGGATCTCTAAAACATTTTTAAAGTACATGTCATTGATAAAGCTAAATACTTAAAGGTTGTGTAATACAACAGATTCATCATTGAGAAGAGTGAAATTATGCTGTTTTGAAAATTATGGCAGGTCAGATTTTCTGCCTAAATATATAAGAAGATTTCTCTAAAAATACACATTATTTCAAAGACTTATTGGCTGTGAAATAAGTTAAGGGTATTTCAAATGGCTTGTCTGCAAAGAAAGTTGAGATGTAGGGAATCACAGAAAGTCGAGGGGAAAATAGGTCAATATATACTATGCCATATTGTGAACTAAGCCTTAGGCCAGCAACAATGTAGAAGTCCTGACCATTAGAAACTTACAAGTAAGCTGGAATCTTGAAAAGTTGAAATCTTTATAAGTAAAAAGATTTATTAAATGAATAACCAAGTGTTTTAATTGACATCAGAATATCAAAACAATAAACCTGAGAACACAGAAAAAATATAAATAAAGATATGAGGAGAACTTAATACAATAGAAAACGTATAAAATTCAGGTGATGTAGTAAGTCCAAAGAATATTCTTTGACAAGATATAAAAGACACACTTTGACTAAGGATAACCAAAACATAAGTAAAGAATATACAGAAAGAATCAGGACAATGTTATAGCAGAGAATATATGAAATGCCAGTAAATTTGAACATTTGTGTAAAGTGGACCATTTCCTAGCTCCTAAAGTTTACCAAAACTAACACAAGAGGAAATCATTAAAGTCATTATGTCTGCCCTTGGCATTCTCGGAATGTCCTGGACTCAGAATGCAGCATCTGTAGTCCATGGTAACCTGCGGAGAGGGGGAGTGGCTGAGGGAGGTTGGAACACTGCCCTCAGAGAGGGAGTGGGTGTGGCCAATTCTGCTGTGACTGAACAAAGGGCAGGGGAAAAGGGGGCCCAGGGCAGGTCCCTCAGTGCCCGGCAGGCCCAGTGGGGTGTCACAAGCATTTAGGCCCAGGACAAAGGGCTCCTTCTTTGTCTGCACAGCGGCCAAAACTTTCACCTTCCCACTCAGGCCGCCCTCTTACTTGAAGTGTATGTGGAACCTGTCCGCGCAGTACACCTCGCTGCACAGCTAACCATAGGTCTGGGCATCGTAGCTTCCTGCCAGGTGACCGAAGTTCGCAGGCAGATGGGTCCCTGGGACACACGCGGAGAGGCTCCTGCCCAGGCCAGTGGCCACACAATGCCACTGCCACAGATCGTGGGGCACAAAGCAGCCTTGTCTGAGGCCGTGCCTCTAGAGGGAGTATTGGACCAACACTTGTAGAAAACGGTGTCCTCGCGGGCAACTCATTGGAGGGACACAAATAAATCTTTGCTGACTTTCTGATGAAGCTTACGAGTGTTCACACCTAATCCACTTACAAAGACAGATGTTTAGCTAAACATGAGCTCATGATCTAAATTTACACAATAATGAAGAAATCAGCTACAGGGAGAGACAATCAGCAAAAACAATCAATACCAGAATTAGATTCCCTAGGCCATCGATCAGACGTTGGAATAATCAGGTGCAAGGCAGAAAATATACATAAAACTGGAACTGAAACAAGGAACAAGGATGTTTTCAAAGATTGGTAGGATCTCTAAAGCATTTTTAAAGTACATGTCATTGATAAAGCTAAATACTCAAAGGTTGTGTAATACAACAGATTCATCATTGAGAAGAGTGAAATTATGCTGTTTTGAAAACTATGGCAGGTCAGATTTTCTGCCTAAATATATAAGAAGATTTCTCTAAAAAATACACATTATTTCAAAGAAATATTAGCTGTGAAATAAGTTAAGGGTATTTCAATTGGCTTGTGTGCAAAGAAATGTGAGATGTAGGAAATCACAGAAAGTCGAGGGGAAAATAGGTCAATATATACTTTGCTATATGGTGAACTAAGCCTTAGGCCAGCAACAATGTAGAGGACCTGACCCTTAGAAACTTACAAGTAAGCTGGAATCTTTAAAAGTTCAAATCTTTATAAGTAAAAAGATTTATTAAAATGAATAACCAAGTGTTTTAATTGACATCAGAAGATCAAAACAATAAACCCTGAGAACATAGAAAAAAGATAATATTGATATGAGCAGGACTTAATACCACAGAAAACGTATAAAATTCAGGTGAGGTAGTAAGTCCAAAGAATATTCTTTGACAAGATTTAAAAGACACACTTTGATTAAGGAAAACCAAAACATAAGTAAACAATATACAGAGAGAATCAGAAAAATGTTATAGAAGAGAATATATGAAATGCCAGTAAATTTGAACATTTGTGTAAATTGGACCTTTTCCTAGCTCCTAAAGTTTACCAAAACTGACACAAGAGGAAATCATTTAAGGTCATCATGTCTGCCCTTGGCATTCTCGGAACGCCCTGGCCTCAGAATGCAGCATCTGTAGTCCATGGTAACTTGTGGAGAGGGGGCGGGGCTGAGGGAGGTGGGAACACTGCCCTCACTGAGGGAGTAGGTGTGGCCATCACTACTGTGACTTAACAAAGGGCAGCGGAGAAGGGGGCCAACGGCAGGGCCCTCAGAGCCCGGCAGGCCCAGTCGTGTGTCACAAGCATTTAGGCCCATGCCAAAGTGTGCCTTCTTTGTCTGCACAACTGCCCACACTCTCACCTTTCCACTCAGGCCGCCCTCTTACTTGAAGTGTGTGTGGAACCGGTCCGCGCAGTACACATCGCTGCAAAGCTAACCATAGGTCTGGTCATCATAGCTTCCTGCCATGTGACCGAAGTTCGCAGGCAGATCGGTCGTGGGACACAGGCGGGGAGCCTCCTGCCCAGACCACAGGCCGCCCAAAGCCACTACCCCAGATCGGGGGAAGCAAAGCAGTCCTGTCTGAGTCCCAGCCTCTAGAGGGAGTAGTGGACCAACACTTGTAGAAAACGGGGTCCGCGCGGGTAACTCATTGGAGGGACACAAAAAAATCTTTGTGGACTTTCTGCTGAAGCTTACGAGCGTTCACACCTAAGCCTCGAACAAGGTCAGCTGTTTAGCTAAACATGAGCTCCTGATCTAAATTTACACAATAATGAAGAAATCAGCTACAAGGGGAGACAAGCAGCAAAAACAATCAATACCGGAATTAGATACCCTAGGCAATCATCAGATGTTGGAATAATCAGGTGCAAGGCAGAAAGTATACACAAAACTGGAACTGAAACAAGGGACAAGGATGTTTTCAAAGACTGGTAGGATCTCTAAAACATTTTTAAAGTACATGTCAATGATAAAGCTAAATACTCAAAGGTTGTGTCATACAACAGATTCATCATTGAGAAGAGTGAAATTATGCTCTTTTGAAAACTATGGCAGGTCAGATTTTCTGCCTAATTATAAAAGAAGATTTCTCTAAAAAATACACATTATTTCAGAGACTTATTGGCTGTGAAATAAGTTAAGGGTATTACAAATGGCTTGTCTGCAAAGAAAGGTGAGATGTAGGGAATCACAAAAAGTCGAGGGGAAAATAGGTCAATATATACATTGCTATATGGTGAACTAAGCCTTAGGCCAGCAACAATGTAGAGGACCTGACCCTTAGAAACTTACAAGTAACCTGGAATCTTGAAAAGTTCAAATGTTCATAAGTAAAAAGATTTATTAAAATGAATAACCAAGTGTTTTAATTGACATCAGAAGATCAAAACAATAAACCCTGAGAACATAGAAAAAAGATAAATAAAGATATGAGGAGAACTTAATACAATTGAAAATGTATAAAATTCAGGGGATGTAGTAAGACCAAAGAATATTCTTTGACAAGATTTAAAAGACACACTTTGATTAAGGAAAACCTAAACATAAAAAGAATATACAGAAAGAATCAGGACAATGTTATAGCATAGAATATATGAAATGCCAGTAAAATTGAACATTTGTGTAAAGTGGACCTTTTCCTAGCTCCTAAAGTTTACCAAAACTGACACAAGAGGAAATCATTTAAGGTCATCATGTCTGCCCTTGGCATTCTCGGAATGCCCTGGTCTCACAATGCAGCATCTGTAGTCCATTGTAAACTGCGGAGAGGGGGCAGGGCTGAGGGAGTTTGGAACACGGCCTTCCCTGAGGGAGTGGGTGTGGCGAATTCTGCTGTGACTGAACAAAGGGCAGGTGAACAGGGGGCCAAGGGCAGGGCCCTCAGAGCCCGGCAGGACCAGTGAGGTGTCACAAGCATTTAGGACCTGGACAAAGGGCTCCTTCTTTGTCTGCACAGCTGCCAAAACTTTCACCTTTCCACTCAGGCCGCCCTCTTACTTGAAGTGCTTGTGGAACCTGTCCGCGCAGTACACCTCGCTGCACAGCTAACCATAGCCCTGGGCATCGTAGTTTCCTGCCTGGTGACCGAAGTTCGCAGGCAGATGCCTCCCGGGGACACACGCGGAGAGGCTCCTGCCCAGGCCAGAGGCCGCCCAGTGCCACAGCCCCAGATCGTGGGGCACAAAGCAGCCCTGTCTGAGGCCGTGCCTCTAGAGGGAGTATTGGACCAACACTTGTAGAAAACAGGGTCCTCGTGGGCAACTCATTGGAGGGACACAAATACATATTTGCGGACTTTCTGATGAAGCTTACGAGTGTTCACACCTAAGCCACTTACAAAGTCAGATGTTTAGCTAAACATGAGCTCATGACCTAAATTTACACAATAATGATGAAATTAGCTACAGGGGGAGACAATCAGCAAAAACAATCAATACCAGAATTAGATTCCCTAGGCCATCGATCTGACGTTGGAATAATCAGGTGCAAGGCAGAAAATATACATAAAACTGGAACAGAAAAAAGGAACAAGGATGTTTTCAAAGACTGGTAGGATCTCTAAAACATTTTTAAAGTACATGTCATTGATAAAGCTAAATACTTAAAGGTTGTGTAATACAACAGATTCATCATTGAGAAGAGTGAAATTATGCTGTTTTGAAAATTATGGCAGGTCAGATTTTCTGCCTAAATATATAAGAAGATTTCTCTAAAAATACACATTATTTCAAAGACTTATTGGCTGTGAAATAAGTTAAGGGTATTTCAAATGGCTTGTCTGCAAAGAAAGTTGAGATGTAGGGAATCACAGAAAGTCGAGGGGAAAAGAGGTCAATATATACTTTGCCATATTGTGAAGTAAGCCTTAGGCCAGCAACAATGTAGAGGACCTGACCCTTAGAAACTTACAAGTAAGCTGGAATCTTGAAAAGTTGAAATCTTTATAAGTAAAAAGATTTATTAAAATGAATAACCAAGTGTTTTATTTGACATCAGAATATCAAAACAATAAACCTGAGAACACAGAAAAAATATAAATAAAGATATGAGGAGAACTTAATACAATAGAAAACGTCTAAAATTCAGGTGATGTAGTAAGTCCAAAGAATATTCTTTGACAAGATTTAAAAGACACACTTTGACTAAGGAAAACAAAAATATAAGTAAAGAATATACAGAAAGAATCAGGACAATGTTATAGCAGAGAATATATGAAATGCCAGTTAATTTGAACATTTGTGTAAAGTGGACCATTTCCTAGCTCCTAAAGTTTACCAAAACTAACACAAGAGGAAATCATTTAAGGTCATCATGTCTGCCCTTCGCATTCTCGGAATGCCCTGGACTCAAAATGCAGCATCTGTAGTCCATGGTAACCTGCGGAGAGGGGGAGGGGCTGAGGGAAGTAGGAACACTGCCCACAGAAAGGGAGTGGGTGTGGCAAATTCTGCTGTGAGTGAACAAAGGGCAGGGGAAAAGGGGGCCCAGGGCAGGTCCCTCGGAGCCCGGCAGGCCCAGTGGTGTGTCACAAGCATTTAGGCCCAGGACAAAGGGCTCCTTCTTTGTCTGCACAGCTGCCCAAACTTTCACCTTTCCACTCAGGCCGCCTTCTTACTTGAAGTGCATGTGGAACCTGTCCGCGCAGTACACCTCGCTGCACAGTTAACCATAGGTCTGGGCATCATTGCTTCCTGCCAGGTGACCGAAGTTCGCAGGCATATGTGTCCCTGGGAAACACGCGGAGAGGCTCCTGCCTAGGCCAGTGGCCGCCCAATGCCACTGCCACAGATCGTGGGGCACAAAGCAGCCCTGTCTGAGGCCGTGCCTCTAGAGGGAGTACTGGACCAACACTTGTAGATAACGGGGTCCTCGCGTGCAACTCATTGGAGGGACACAAATAAATCTTTGCTGACTTTCTGATGAAGCTTACCAGTGCTCACACCTAAGCCTCTTACAAAGTCAGATGTTTAGTTAAACATGAGCTCATGATCTAAATTTACACAATAATGAAGCAATCAGCTACAGGGCGAGACAATCAGCAAAAACAATCAATACCAGAATTAGATTCCCTTGGCCATTGATCAGACGTTGGAATAATCAGGTGCAAGGCAGAAAATATACATAAAACTGGAAGTGAAACAATGAACAAGGATGTTTTCAAAGATTGGTAGGATCTCTAAAACATTTTTAAAGTACATGTCATTGATAAAGCTAAATACTCAAAGGTTGTGTAATACAACAGATTCATCATTGAGAAGAGTGAAATTATGCTGTTTTGAAAACTATGGCAGGTCAGATTTTCTGCCTAAATATATAAGAAGATTTCTCTAAAAAATACACATTATTTCAAAGAAATATTATCTGTGAAATAAGTTAAGGGTATTTCAATTGGCTTGTCTGCAAAGAAAGGTGAGATGTAGGAAATCACAGAAAGTCGAGGGGAAAATAGGTCAATATATACTTTGCTATATGGAGAACTAAGCCTTAGGCCAGCCACAATGTAGAGGACCTGACCCTTAGGAACTTACTAGTAAGCTGGAATCTTGAAAAGTTGAAATCGTTATAAGTAACAACATTTATTAAAATGAATAACCAAGTCTTTTAATTGACATCAGAATATCAAAACAATACACCCGAGAACACAGAAAAAATATAAATAAGGATATGAGGAGAACTTAATGCAATAGAAAATGTATAAAATTCAGGTGAGGTAGAAAGTCCAAAGAATATTATTTGACAAGATTTAAAAGACACATTTTGATTAAGGAAAACCAAAACATAAGAAAAGAATATACAGAAAGAATCAGGACAATATTATAGCAGAGAATATACGAAATGCCAGTAAATTTGAACATTTGTGTAAAGTGGACCATTTCCTAGCTCCTAAAGTTTACCAAAATTGACACAAGAGGAAATCATTTAAGGTCATTATGTCTGCCCTTGGCATTTTCGGAACGCCCTGGCCTTAGAATGCAGCATCTGTAGTCCATGGTAACCTGCGGAGATGGGGCGGGGCTGAGGGAGGTTGGAACACTGCCCTCACTGAGGGAGTGGGTGAGGCCATCTCTCCTGTTAGTTAACAAAGGTCAGGGGAGAAGGGGGCCCGGGCAGGGCCCTCAGAGCCCGGCAGGCCCAGTCGTGTGTCACAAGCATTTAGGCCCAGGCCAAAGTGCGCCTTCTTTGTCTGCACAGCTGCCCAAACTCTCACCTTTCCACTCAGGCCGCCCTCTTACTTGAAGTGTGTGTGGAACCGATCCGCACAGTACACCTCGCTGCAAAGCTAAGCATAGGTCTGGGCATCATAGCTTCCTGCCAGGTGACCGATGTTTGCAGGCAGATCGGTCGTGGGACACACGTGGGGAGCCTCCTGCCCAGGCCACAGGCCGCCCAAAGTCACTACCCCAGATTGGGGGAAGCAAAGCAGTCCTGTCTTAGTCCCAGCCTCTAGAGGGAATAGTGGACCAACACTTGTAGAAAACGGGGTCCGAGCAGGTAACTCATTGGAGGGACACAAATAAATCTTTGTGGACTTTCTGCTGAAGCTTACGAGCGTTCACACCTAAGCCTCTTACAAGGTCAGCTGTTTAGCTAAACATGAGCTCATGATCTAAATTTACACAATAATGAAAAAATCAGCTACAAGGTGAGACAAGCAGCAAAAACAATCAATACCAGAATTAGATTCCCTAGGCCATCCATCAGATGTTGGAATAATCAGGTGCAAGGCAGAAAGTATACAAAAACAGGAACTGAAACAAGGAAAAAGCATGTTTCAAAGACTGGTAGGATCTCTAAAATATTTTTAAGGTACATGTTATTGATAAAGCTAAATACTCAATGGTTGTGTCACACAACCGATTCATCATTGAGAAGAGTGAAATTATGCAGTATTGAAAACTATGGCAGGTCAGATTTTCTGCCTAATTATATAAGAAGATTTTTTTAAATAATACACATTATTTCAGAGACTTATTGGCTGTGAAATAAGTTAAGGGTATTTCAAATGGCTTGTCTGCAAAGAAAGGTGAGATGTAGGGAATCAGAGAAAGTGGAGGGGAAAATAGGTCAATATATACATTGCTATATGGTGAACTAAGCCTTAGGACAGCAACAATGTAGAGGACCTGACCCTTAGAAACTTACAAGTAAGCTGGAATATTGAAAAGTTCAAATCTTTATAAGTAAAAAGATTTATTAAAATGAATGATCAAGTGTTTTAATTGACATCATAATATCAAAACAATAAAACCTGAGAACATAGAAAAAAGATAAATAAAGATATGAGGAGAACCTAATACAATTGAAAATGTATAAAATTCAGGGGATGTAGTAAGTCCAAAGAATATTCTTTGACAATATTTAAAAGACACACTTTTATTAAGGAAAACCAAAACATAAAAAGAATATACAGAAAAAATCAGGACAATGTTACAGCATAGAATACATGAAATGCAAGTAAATTTGAATATTTGTGTAAAGTGGACCTTTTCCTAGCTCCTAAAGTTTACCAAAACTGACACAAGAGCAAATCATTTAAGGTCATCATGTCCGCCCTTGGCATTCTCGGAATGCCCTGGACTCAGAATGCTGCATCTGTAGTCCATGGTAAACTGCAGAGAGGGGTAGGGCTGAGGGAGTTTGGAACATGGCCTTCACTGAGTGAGTGGGTGTGGCCAATTCTGCTGTGTCTGAACAAAGGGCAGGTGAACAGCGGGCCCAGAGCAGGGCCCTCAGAGCCCGGCAGGCCCAGTGAGGTGTCACAAGCATTTAGGCCCTGGACATAGGGCTCCTTCTTTGTCTACACAGCTGCCCAAACTTTCACCTTTCCACTCAGGCCGCCCTCTTACTTGAAGTGCTTGTGGAACCTGTCCGTGCAGTACACCTCGCTGCACAGCTAACCATAGCTCTGGGCATCGTAGCTTCCTGCCTGGTGACCGAAGTTCGCAGGCAGATGGGTCCCTGGGACACACGCAGAGAGGCTCCTGCTCGGGACACTGGCCGCCCACTGCCACTGCCCCAGATCGTGGGGCGAAAAGCAACCCTGTCTGAGGCCGTGCCTCTAGAGGGAGTAGTGAACCAACACTTGTAGGGAACGGGGCCCTCACGGGCAACTCATTGGAGGGACACAAATAAATCTTTGCGAACTTTCTCATGAAGCTTACGAGTGTTCACACCTAAGCCTCTTACAAAGTTATATGTTTAGCAAAACATGAGCTCATGATCTAAATTTACACAATAATGAAGTAATCAGTTACAGGGGGAGACAATCAGCAAAAACAATCAATACCAGAATTAGATTCCCTAGGCCATCGATCAGACGTTGGAATAATCAGGTGCAAGGCAGAAAATATACATAAAACTGGAACTGAAACAAGGAACAAGGATGTTTTCAAAGACTGGTAGGATCTCTAAAACATTTTTAAAGTACATGTCTTTGATAAAGCTAAATACACAAAGGTTGTGTAATACAACAGATTCATCATTGAGAAGAGTGAAATTATGCTGTTTTGAAAACTATGGCAGGTCAGATTTTCGGCCTAAATATATAAGAAGATTTCTCTAAAAAATACACATTATTTCAAAGACTTATTGGCTGTGAAATAAGTTAAGGGTATTTCAAATGACTTCTCTGCAAAGAAAGGTGAGATGTAGGAAATCACAGAAAGTCGAGGGGAAAATAGGTCAATATATACTTTGCCATATTGTTAACTAAGCCTTAGGCCAGCCACAATATAGAGGACCTGACCCTTAGCAACTTACAAGTAAGCTGGAAACTTTAAAAGTCAAATCTTTATAAGTAAAAAGACATTAAAATGAATAACCAAGTGTTTTAATTGACATCAGAAGATCAAAACAATAAACCTTGAGAACATAGAAAAAAGATAAATAAAGATATGAGCAGAACTTAATACCAAAGAAAACGTATAAAATTCAGGTGAGGTAGTAAGTCCAAAGAATATTCTTTGACAAGATTTAAAGACACACTTTGATTAAGGAAAACCAAAACATAAGTAAAGAATATACAGAAAGAATCAGGACAATGTTATAGCAGAGAATATATGAAATGCCAGTAAATTAGAACATTTCTGTAAAGTGGACCATTTCCTAGCTCCTAAAGTTTACCAGAATTGACAAAAGAGGAAATCATTTAATGTCATCATGTCTGCCCTTGGCATTCTCGGAACGCCCTGGCCTCAGAATGCAGCATCTGTAGTCCATGGTAACCTGAGGAGAGGGGGCGGGGCTGAGGGAGGTGGGAACACTGCCCTCACTGAGGGAGTAGGTGTGGCCATCACTGCTGTGACTTCACAAAGGGCAGGGGAGAAGGGGGCCAATGGCAGGGCCCTCAGAGCCCGGCAGGCCCAGTCGTGTGTCACAAGCATTTAGGCCCAGGCCAAAGTGTGCCTTCTTTGTCTGCACAGCTGCCCAAACTCTCACCTTTCCACTCAGGCCGCCCTCTTACTTGAAGTGTGTGTGGAACCGGTCCGCACAGTACACATCGCTGCAAAGCTAACCATAGGTCTGGGCATCATAGCTTCCTGCCAGGTGACTGAAGTTCGCAGGCAGATCGGTCGTGGGACACACGCGGGGAGCCTCCTGCCGAGGCCACAGGCCGCGCAAAGCCACTACCCCAGATCGGGGGAAGCTAATCAGTCCTGTCTTAGTCCCAGCCTCTAGAGGGAGTAATGGACTAACACTTGTAGAAAACGGAGTCCGCGCGGGTAACTCATTGGAGGGACACAAAAAAATCTTTGTGGACTTTCTGCTGAAGCTTAGGAGTGTTCACACCTAAGCCTCTTACAAGGTCAGCTGTTTAGCTAAACATGAGCTCATGATCTAAATTTACACAATAATGAAGAAATCAGCTACAAGGGGAGACAGGCAGCAAAAACAATCAATACCAGAATTAGATTCCCTAGGCCATCCATCAGATGTTGGAATAATCAGGTGCAAGGCAGAAAGTATACACAAAACTGGAACTGAAACAAGGAACAAGGATGTTTTCAAACACTGGTAGGATCTCTAAAACATTTTTAAAGTACATGTCATTGATAAAGCTAAATACTCAAAGGTTGTGTCATACAACAGATTCATCATTGAGAAGAGTGATATTATGCTGTTTTGAAAATTATGGCAGGTCAGATTTTCTGCCTAATTATATAAGAAGATTTCTCTAAAAAATACACATTATTTCAAAGACTTATTGGCTGTGAAATAAATTAAGGGTATTTCAAATGGCTTGTCTGCAAAGAAAGGTGAGATGTAGGGAACCACAGAAAGTGGAGGGGAAAATAGTTCAATATATACATTGCTATATGGTGAACAAATCCATAGGCCAGCCACAATGTCGAGGACTTGACCCTTAGAAACTTACAAGTAAGCTGGAATCTTGAAAAGTTGAAATCTTTATAAGTAAAAACATTTATTAAAATTAATAACCAAGTGTTATAATTGACATCAGAATATCAAAACAATAAAACCTGAGAACATAGAAAAAAGATAAATAAAGATATGAGGAGAACTTAATACAATTGAAAATGTATAAAATTCAGGGGATGTAGTAAGACCAAAGAATATTCTTTGACAAGATTTATAAGACACACTTTGATTAAGGAAAACCAAAACATAAAAAGAATATACAGAAAGAACCAGGACAATGTTATAGCAGAGAATATAGGAAATGCCAGTAAATTTGAACATTTGTGTAAAGTGGACCTTTTCCTAGCTCCTAAAGTTTACCAAAATTGACACAAGAGGAAATCAGTTAAGGTCATCATGTCTGCCCTTGGCATTCTCGGAATGCCCTGGTCTCAGAATGCAGCATCTGTAGTCCATGGTAAACTGCGGAGAGGGGGCAGGGCTGAGGGAGTTTGGAACACGGCCTTCACTGAGGGAGTGGGTGTGGCCAATTCGGCTGTGACTGAACAAAGGTCAGGTGAACAGGGGGCCCAGGGCAGGGCCCTCAGAGCCCGGCAGGCCCAGTGAGTGTCACAAGCATTTAGGGCCAGGACAAAGGGCTCCTTCTTTGTCTGCACAGCTGCCCAAACTTTCACCTTTCCACTCAGGCCGCCCTCTTACTTGAAGTGCTTGTGGAACCTGTCCACGCAGTACACCTCGCTGCACAGCTAACCATAGCTCTGGGCATCGTAGCTTCCTGCCAGGTGACCGAAGTTCGCAGGCAGATGCGTCCCTGTGACACACGCGGAGAGGCTCCTGCCCAGGCCAGAGGCCGCCCACAGCCACAGCCCCAGATCGTGGGGCACAAAGCAGCCCTGTCTGAGGCCGTGCCTCTAGAGGGAGTATTGGACCAACACTTGTAGAAAACGGGGTCCTCACGGGCAACGCATTGGAGGGACACAAATAAATCTTTGCGGACTTTCTGATGAAGCTTACGAGTGTTCACACCTAAGCCTCTTACAAAGTCAGATGTTTAGCTAAACATGAGCTCATGAACTAAATTTACACAATAATGAAGAAATCAGCTACAGGGGGAGACAATCAGCAAAAACTATCAATACCAGAATTAGATTCCCTAGGCCATCGATCTGACATTGGAATAATCATGTGCAAGGCAGAAAATATACATAAAACTGGAACTGAAACAAGGAACAAGGATGTTTTCAAAGACTGGTAGGACCTCTAAAATATTTTTAAATTACATGTCATTGATGAAGCTAAATACTCAGAGGTTGTGTAATACAACAGATTCATCATTGAGAAGAGTGAAATTATGCTGTTTTGAAAATTATGGCAGGTCAGATTTTCTGCCTAAATATATAAGAAGATTTCTCTAAAAAAT
>NW_027672286.1:0-8594 GCF_964165515.1 Mesoplodon bidens
TAGCGCGGAATGGAAACCCACAACTAGCCCTACACCATACTTTACTCCAGACCCGTACGCTGGCACTGACACGTTTGTCAGCACGTAGCCTGCCTCTCCCACGTGTCCCTATGCTCACCTGTTCCCTAAACCTTGCCGTTCCCTAACCCTAACCCTAGCCCGGAACGGAAACCCACCACCAGCCCTACACGTTACCCTATGATGTACCCTACTCCTGGCCCTTACGCTGGCACTGACACGTGCGTCAGCACACAGCCTGACCATCCCACGATCCTCCCAATACAGAAATGGGCAGAAGATCTCAAGAGACGTTTCTTCAAAGAAGACACAGAGATGGCCAAGGCGCACATGAGAAGCTGCTCAAGAGCACTAATTATTAGAGAAATGCAAATCAAAACTACAATGAGGTATCCCCTCACACCTGTTAGAATCGGCATCATCAGAAAATCTACAAACAACAAATTCTGGGGAGGGTGTGGACAAAAGGAGCCCTCTTCCACTATTGGTGGGAATGTAAATTGATAGAGTCACTATGGAGAACACTATGGAGTTTCCTTAAAAAATCTAGAAATAGAATTACCATCTGATCCAGCAATTCCACTTCTGGGCATATACCCAAAGAAAACCATAAATCAAAAAGGCACATTCACCACAATGTTCATTGCAGCACTATTTACAATAGCCAGGTAATGGAAGCAAACTAAACGCCCAAAGACAGATGAATGGATAAAGATGGGGTACATATATAAAATGGAATATTACTCGGCCATAAAAAGGAATGAATCTGGGTCATTTGTAGAGACATCGATGGATCTAGAGACAGTCATACAGAATGAAGTAAGTCAGAAAGGGGAAAACAAATATTGTATATTAATGCATATATGTGGAACCTAAAAAATGGTACAGATGAACTGGTTTGCAGGGAAGAAATAGAGACACAGAGGTAGAGAACAAACGTATGGACACCAAGTGTGGGAAGCCATGGGGTGGTGGTGGTGGGACGAGTTGGGAGATTGAGATTGACCTGTATACATGTATATGCATAAAATACATAACTAATAATAACCCGCTGTATAAAAAAGTAAATAAAATTAAATTTCAAAATGTTAAAATATAAAATTTAAAAATAAAACAGAAAAAAGCTCTTCCCTTCACACAGATGTATTTATAGGAATAAATTATTTCCATGCTTATATCTATAAATACATAAAAGAGGAATAAAAGCTAACTTGAACCATAAACGAAGAAAAACCTGAACCGACCAGTTATACAGAGAAAAACACTATCAGGGCACTTGCTCCAACGGTAAACAATATTGAAATTGTTCAGAGGTGGGGAATCATCTCCCGTACAGCCAGCAACCCACACCCCACACAAGGAGCTTCCTCATTGCAAAGCGGGGGGACCGAGCCGAGGCATCTCTGAACAAAGGTGAGCTGAGCCCCAGGCCAGCTGTTGCTGAACTGTTCCCACCCTTCCCAGGTAAAACACCTGAATATGTACAAGGGCTTGAAAGACTAGAGGAAGGGCCGTGGAGCCACAACAGCGAGAGAACGCAGGCCAACTTGGTGCCTCCAGGCCAGCCAGGGTGGTCCTGGCCCAGGGCACTCTTCCGGAAGCTTTCCATTGTCCTGCCAGAGATACCCCACCTGTCCCGGCCCCCACTGATTTTTTTCCTTCCTCACCTCTGTCCGGAGAGAAATTCCAGCGGGAGGTATGGGTGACACATCCTCTTCTTTACAGGTGGCAGCTTGGCAACTCCTGCAGAAAGGCCAGCAGAACTCCACTCACACCGGGCCACCAACAAAGCTGTGGCCCCTCACTCCCTCCCACCAGCACAGCCCCGAGACTGCTCACGGGGCAAAGAATATGGAGGCAGGCACAGCTTCAGGGGCTATTGCTGCCTGGAGCGCTGTTTATATTGACCTCAACCAGGCACACCTGGGGAGGGCCGGCCGGCAGGATAAGGCTGCCCACGTCAGCTAATCCACAACCCTCAGGGAATCACAGTGTTGAAAATGGACCTCGCTAAAGCAGAATAGAAGCCAAGGAAAAAAAGGACACAATGCCATTTGCAGCACCGTAGATGAGCCTAGAGGTTATCACATGACTTGTAGTAAGTCAGAAAGTGAAAGACACATATCGTATCATATCACTTATAGGTGTTACCTAAAAATGGATACCAGGGCAGATATTTCCACGGAGAAGGGCAATCACAGATTCATTAAACAAACTTATGGTTCACCAATGGAAAGGTGTGAGGATGGGTTTCATTACGATATTGGGGTTAACAGACATATACAAACACAGGTGACATATATAATCACCTAAGACCTACGGAATACAAAGAGAGGACTACTCAACATTCTGTCTTAACGTACATGGGCAAAGGATCCCAGGAAGAACAGACATCTGTATATGTGTAAAAGAACCACATCTTCCACACCTACAACAAGCCAAGCATTGTAATCAAACTTGCTGTAATAAAAAATAAAAAATTAAATTAAAAACACGAACAAGAAGTAGTGAGACAAACTTGAGGGGCTTTCTCCTGGCACATTCCATTCTAAATTCCAATCTAGAACAAGACTTCCATTGAGGCTCTGTTGCACTAATAACCTGATTTGAAAGAGAGAACTGCTGCCACCTTGTGGCCGTTTCACACAACAGCAGCTTTAATCCCAGCGCTAAAGGTCAGTTGATATTCAAAATCATTGCAGGCCTGTAAATGACACCTGCCCTGAAAACAAATCCTGGGGTCACATATCGACCAAAAAATTCAAAGGACGTCCATATTTCAAAACGACCGTTTCAAAAGCCATATTTTACGCACATTAGTGTTCTGCTTCTTTGTCTTTCTTTCTTTTTTGGTTAAAAACACGGGAATGGAAAAAGGCATCCCTCAGAAGGGGCGAAAATAGTTGCAAACGAATCAATGGACAAAGGTTTAATCTCCAATATATATAAACAGCTCATGCAGCTTAATATTAAAAAAACAAACAACCCAATACAAACATGGGCAGAATATCTAAAGAGACGTTTCTTCAAAGAAGACACAGAGATGGCTAAGACGCACATGAAAAGCTGCTCAAGAGCACTAATTATTAGAGAAATGCAAATCAAAACTACAATGAGGTATCACCTCACACCTGTTAGAATCAGCATCATCAGAAAATCTACAGACAACAAATTCTGGGGAGGGTGTGGACAAAAGGAGCCCTCTTCCACTATTGTTGGGAATGTAAATTGATACAGTCACTATGGAGAACAGTATGGAGTTTCCTTAAAAAACCTACAAATAGAAACCTTGACTTTCCCTAACCCTAACCATAGGCTGGAACGGAAACCTACCACCAACCGTGCACCTTATCTACGCGGTACACTAATCCTAATCCGTACGCTGGCACTAACCGGTGAGTCAACATGTACCCTGACACTAACACGTTTCCGTACCCTCAGCTGTGCCCCAAACCTTGCCGTTGCCTATCCTTAACCTTAGCCCGGAACAGAAACCTACCATCAGCCCTACACCTTACCCTAAGCCGTACCCTAATCCTAATCCATACGTCAACACGTACCCTGACCCTAACACGTTTCCGTACCCTCACCTCTGCCATAAACCTTGCCGTTCCCTTACCTTAACCCTAGCCCGGAACGGAAAACTACCACCAACCCTACACCTTACCTTACGCCATACCCTAATCCTAATTCGTATGCTGACACTAACCTGTGCATCAACACGTACCCTGACCCTAACACGTTTCGTACCCTCACCTGTGCCCTAAACTTTGCCAGTCCCTAAACATAACCCTAGACTGGAACGGAAACCTACCACCAACCCTACACCTTACTCTAAGCGGTACCCTAATCCTCATGCGTACGCTCACACTAACCCGTGAGTCAACACGTACCCTGAACCTAACACAATTCCGTACCATCACCTGTGCCCTATACCTTGCAATTCGCTATCCCTAACCCTACACCGGAATGTAAACCTACCGCCATCCGTACACCTTACTCTACGCCGTACCCTAATCCTAATGCGTACGATGACACTATTCCATGCATCAACATGCACCATGAACCTAACACGTTTCTGTACCCTCACCTGTGCCCTAAGCCTTGCCGTTCACTAACCCTAACCCTAGCCCTGAACTGAAACCCACCACCAGCCCTACACCATACCCTATGCCTTACCCTACTCCTGGCCTGTATGCTGGCACTGACCCGTGCGTCAGCACGTAGCCTGCCTCACCCAAGTTTCCGTACCCTCACCTGTGCCCTTAGCCTTGCCGTTCCCTAACCCTAACCCTAGCCCAGAACGGAAACCCACCACCAGCCCTACACCTTACCCTACGCCGTACCCTACTCCTGGCCCATACGCTGGCACTGACCCATGCGTCAGCAGGTAGCCTGACCCTCCCACGTTTCCGTACCCTCACCTGTGCCCTAAAACTTGACGTTCCCTAACCCTAATCAAACCCCGGAATGGACACCCACCACCAGTCTTACACCTTACCCTACGCCGTACCCTACTCCTGGTCCACACCCTGGCACTGACCCGTGCTTCAGCATGTAGCCTGACCCTCCCACGTTTCCGTACCCTCACCTGTGCCCTAAGCCTTGCCGTTCCCTAACCCTAACCCTACACTTTACCCTACGCCATACCCTATTCCTGGGCGGTACGCTGGCACTGACACTTGCGTCAGCACGTAGCCTGACCCTCCCACGTTTCTGTACCCTCACCTGTGCCCTAAGCCTTGCCATTCCCTAACCCTAACCCTAGCCGGAAACGGAAACCCACCACCAGCCCTACACCTTACCCTACGCCGTACCCTACTCCTGGGCCGTACACTGGAACTGACCCTTGTGTAAGCACGTAGCCTGCCACTCCCATGTTTCCATACCCTCACCTGTGCCCTAAGCCTTGCCGATCCCTAACCCTAACCCTACCCTGGAACAGAAACCCACCACCAGCCCTACACCTTACCCTACGCCGTACCCTAATTCTTGCGCGTACGCTGGCACTGACCCGTGTGTCAGCACGTAGCGTGCCTCTCCCTCGTTTCAGTACCCTTACCTGTGCCCTAAGCCTTGCCGTTCCCTAACCCTAACCCGGAACAGAAACCCACCAACAGCCCTACACCTTACCCTACTCCGTACCCTAATCCTGGCCCGTACACTGGCACTGAAACGTGCGTCAGCACATAGCCTGACCCTCCCACGTTTCTGTACCCTCAGCTGTGCCCTAAGCCTTGCCGTTCCCTAACCCTAACCCTAGCGCGGAATGGAAACCCACAACTAGCCCTACACCATACTTTACTCCAGACCCGTACGCTGGCACTGACACGTTTGTCAGCACGTAGCCTGCCTCTCCCACGTGTCCCTATGCTCACCTGTTCCCTAAACCTTGCCGTTCCCTAACCCTAACCCTAGCCCGGAACGGAAACCCACCACCAGCCCTACACGTTACCCTATGATGTACCCTACTCCTGGCCCTTACGCTGGCACTGACACGTGCGTCAGCACACAGCCTGACCATCCCACGATCCTCCCAATACAGAAATGGGCAGAAGATCTCAAGAGACGTTTCTTCAAAGAAGACACAGAGATGGCCAAGGCGCACATGAGAAGCTGCTCAAGAGCACTAATTATTAGAGAAATGCAAATCAAAACTACAATGAGGTATCACCTCACACCTGTTAGAATCGGCATCATCAGAAAATCAAAAACAACAAATTCTGGGGAGGGTGTGGACAAAAGGAGCCCTCTTCCACTATTGGTGGGAATGTAAATTGATAGAGTCACTATGGAGAACACTATGGAGTTTCCTTAAAAAATCTAGAAATAGAATTACCATCTGATCCAGCAATTCCACTTCTGGGCATATACCCAAAGAAAACCATAAATCAAAAAGGCACATTCACCACAATGTTCATTGCAGCACTATTTACAATAGCCAGGTAATGGAAGCAACCTAAATGCCCACAGACAGATGAATGGATAAAGATGGGGTACATATATAAAATGGAATATTACTCGGCCATAAAAAGGAATGAATCTGGGTCATTTGTAGAGACATCGATGGATCTAGAGACAGTCATACAGAATGAAGTAAGTCAGAAAGGGGAAAACAAATATTGTATATTAATGCATATATGTGGAACCTAAAAAATGGTACAGATGAACTGGTTTGCAGGGAAGAAATAGAGACACAGAGGTAGAGAACAAACGTATGGACACCAAGTGTGGGAAGCCATGGGGTGGTGGTGGTGGGACGAGTTGGGAGATTGAGATTGACCTGTATACATGTATATGCATAAAATACATAACTAATAATAACCCTCTGTATAAAAAAGTAAATAAAATTAAATTTCAAAATGTTAAAATATAAAATTTAAAAATAAAACAGAAAAAAGCTCTTCCCTTCACACAGATGTATTTATAGGAATAAATTATTTCCATGCTTATATCTATAAATACATAAAAGAGGAATAAAAGCTAACTTGAACCATAAACGAAGAAAAACCTGAACCGACCAGTTATACAGAGAAAAACACTATCAGGGCACTTGCTCCAACGGTAAACAATATTGAAATTGTTCAGAGGTGGGGAATCATCTCCCGTACAGCCAGCAACCCACACCCCACACAAGGAGCTTCCTCATTGCAAAGCGGGGGGACCGAGCCGAGGCATCTCTGAACAAAGGTGAGCTGAGCCCCAGGCCAGCTGTTGCTGAACTGTTCCCACCCTTCCCAGGTAAAACACCTGAATATGTACAAGGGCTTGAAAGACTAGAGGAAGGGCCGTGGAGCCACAACAGCGAGAGAACGCAGGCCAACTTGGTGCCTCCAGGCCAGCCAGGGTGGTCCTGGCCCAGGGCACTCTTCCGGAAGCTTTCCATTGTCCTGCCAGAGATACCCCACCTGTCCCGGCCCCCACTGATTTTTTCCTTCCTCACCTCTGTCCGGAGAGAAATTCCAGCGGGAGGTATGGGTGACACATCCTCTTCTTTACAGGTGGCAGCTTGGCAACTCCTGCAGAAAGGCCAGCAGAACTCCACTCACACCGGGCCACCAACAAAGCTGTGGCCCCTCACTCCCTCCCACCAGCACAGCCCCGAGACTGCTCACGGGGCAAAGAATATGGAGGCAGGCACAGCTTCAGGGGCTATTGCTGCCTGGAGCGCTGTTTATATTGACCTCAACCAGGCACACCTGGGGAGGGCCGGCCGGCAGGATAAGGCTGCCCACGTCAGCTAATCCACAACCCTCAGGGAATCACAGTGTTGAAAATGGACCTCGCTAAAGCAGAATAGAAGCCAAGGAAAAAAAGGACACAATGCCATTTGCAGCACCGTAGATGAGCCTAGAGGTTATCACATGACTTGTAGTAAGTCAGAAAGTGAAAGACACATATCGTATCATATCACTTATAGGTGTTACCTAAAAATGGATACCAGGGCAGATATTTCCACGGAGAAGGGCAATCACAGATTCATTAAACAAACTTATGGTTCACCAATGGAAAGGTGTGAGGATGGGTTTCATTACGATATTGGGGTTAACAGACATATACAAACACAGGTGACATATATAATCACCTAAGACCTACGGAATACAAAGAGAGGACTACTCAACATTCTGTCTTAACGTACATGGGCAAAGGATCCCAGGAAGAACAGACATCTGTATATGTGTCAAAGAACCACATCTTCCACACCTACAACAAGCCAAGCATTGTAATCAAACTTGCTGTAATAAAAAATAAAAAATTAAATTAAAAACACGAACAAGAAGTAGTGAGACAAACTTGAGGGGCTTTCTCCTGGCACATTCCATTCTAAATTCCAATCTAGAACAAGACTTCCATTGAGGCTCTGTTGCACTAATAACCTGATTTGAAAGAGAGAACTGCTGCCACCTTGTGGCCGTTTCACACAACAGCAGCTTTAATCCCAGCGCTAAAGGTCAGTTGATATTCAAAATCATTGCAGGCCTGTAAATGACACCTGCCCTGAAAACAAATCCTGGGGTCACATAACGACCAAAAAATTCAAAGGACGTCCATATTTCAAAACGACCGTTTCAAAAGCCATATTTTACGCACATTAGTGTTCTGCTTCTTTGTCTTTCTTTCTTTTTTGGTTAAAAACACGGGAATGGAAAAAGGCATCCCTCAGAAGGGGCGAAAATAGTTGCAAACGAATCAATGGACAAAGGTTTAATCTCCAATATATATAAACAGCTCCTGCAGCTTAATATTAAAAAAACAAACAACCCAATACAAACATGGGCAGAATATCTAAAGAGACGTTTCTTCAAAGAAGACACAGAGATGGCTAAGACGCACATGAAAAGCTGCTCAAGAGCACTAATTATTAGAGAAATGCAAATCAAAACTACAATGAGGTATCACCTCACACCTGTTAGAATCAGCATCATCAGAAAATCTACAGACAACAAATTCTGGGGAGGGTGTGGACAAAAGGAGCCCTCTTCCACTATTGTTGGGAATGTAAATTGATACAGTCACTATGGAGAACAGTATGGAGTTTCCTTAAAAAACCTACAAATAGAAACCTTGACTTTCCC
>NW_027672285.1:0-12885 GCF_964165515.1 Mesoplodon bidens
TGGAACACTCTGCAATAATTTACATGGGAAGTGGATCTGTACGTGAACATGTATATGTAATGTACAAATGAACCAGATTGTGTACACCTAGGACAAACAATATTCTAATCATTACCGCGATAAAAAATTAAAACATGAATTAATGTGACATAAACTTATGGGGGTTTTTCCTGGCGCATTCCATTGTAATTTACAACCTAGGAACAGGACTTCCAGAAAGGCTCTGCTGCCCTAGTAACCAGATTTGGGAATGGAGAAATGCTGCCGCCTTGTGGCCGTTTCCCACAACAGCAGCTTTAAGCCCAGGGCTAATGGTCACTAAATATTCACACTCATTGCAGGCCTGTAAATGACACCCGCCCTCAAAAAAGAAACCTGGGGTCGAAAATAGACCGAGAAATTCAAAAGAGGGCCACCTTTCAAGAAGGCAATTTCAACCGGTCTATTGTACTCACCGTTTGTTTTGGTTGTTTGTTTAACAGAAATTTAAAACGGTGTGGAAAATGCTGAACATTAGGAATAATTAAACACATGCAAATCCAAATTACGAAAACCTATCAGCTCACACCAGTCAGAAGGGCAATCAGCAAAAATTCTGCAAATAATAAATGCTGAAGGGGTTGTGGAGAAATGCCTACCCTTGGTTCAACGTGGAACATGGTAAGAGCCAGTAATGAAAACACAAAGGAGGTGCCTTGAAAAGGTAAATATTGAGCTACCATTCAATCAAGCATACCCACTTCTGGGCCTATCGCCTGAGAGGATGTGAATCAAAAGGTCACAGGCTGGGCTTCACTGGTGGCGCAGTGGTTGAGAGTCCGCCTGCCGATGCAGGGGACACGGGTTCGTGCCCCGGTCCGGGAAGAACCCACATGCTGCGGAGCGGCTAGTCCCATGAGCTATGGCTGCTGGGCCTGCGTGTCTGGAGCCTGTGCTCTGCAACGGGAGGGGCCACGGCAGTGAGAAGCCCACGTACCACAAAAATTAATAATAATAATAAAGAAACAGGCCGGCAATCCTGCACTCCAGCAATATTTACCATAGCCAACACTTGGAAGCAATGAAAATGTCCATCAACAGAGGAATTCACAAAGAAGAAGTGGTCCACGTACACAGCAGAATATGACTCCAATAAAAAAATAAAAATTCATTTTAAAAAACAAAGATAAGTAAGGAGACATCAGGTTTTGGGGGTTTATCCGGGCACATTCCCCTCTAATTTATAACCGAGGACCAACGCTGGCAGGAAGGTCAGATACCCTAGTTACCAGATTGGGAAAAGCAGAAATGCTGCCGCCCTCTGGCCGTTACCTGCAACAGCAGCTTTAAAACCTGTGTTAAGGGTCACTTCCTATGCACCAGTACTGGAGGGCTGTAAATGAAACCTGCCCTCAAAGTGTCTTGAGGGAAGTAATGGCCAAAATAGTTCAAAATGTCACACATACTTCAAGAAAACAATTTGAAGAGCTAGGCTGTACTCACAGTTTCAAGGAAAAAAGGACATGCCAGAAAGCTCAATTTCAAGGGATTATGAGACGCATGCAAATCCAACCACAAAGAGGTATCAGCTCACACTAGTCAGAATAAACATCAGCAAAAAAACTACAAACAATAAATGCTGAAGGTGTTGTGGAGAAGTGCGTACCCTCACCTTGAAGTGGGACGTAACCTGGTAAGAGCCACTAATGAGAACAGAATGGAGGTGCCGTTATAAGGTAAACATTTGGCTACCATAAGATCCAGCAGGCCCACTCCTGGGCCTATAACGTAAGAAGACAGAATTGGAAAGACACAGGCAGGCAAATGTGCATTGCTGCAGTATTACAATAGCCAAGACATGGAAGCAACCAAAAAGTCCATCAACAGATGAGTGGACAAAGAAGAACTGGTACATGTACAGACGGAATATTAGCCAAGGAAAAAAAGGACACAATGTCATTTGCAGCACTGTAGATGAGTCTACAGGTAATCACGCAACATGTAGTAAGTCAGAAAGAGAAAGACACATATTGTATGGTATCACTTATAGGTGTTGCCTAAAAATTGATACCAGTGAAGATATTTCCACAGAGAAGGGCAATCACAGATTCATTAAACAAACTTATGGTTTACCAATGGAAAGGTGTGAGGATTCGATACATTCGGTCATTGGGGTTAAGAGACTCATACAAACACAGGTGAAATATATAATCACCAAAAACCTACGGAATACCAAGAGAAGACTACTCAACATTCTCTCATAACGTACATGGGAAAAGGATCCCAGGAAGAATAGACATAGGTATATGTGTAAAAGAACCACATCTTGCACACCTAGAACAAGCAAAGCATTGTAATCAAACTTGCTGTGATAAAAAATATAAATTCAATTAAAGAAACGAACAAGAAGTAGGGACATAAACTTAAGGGGCTTTTTCCTGGCAAATTCCATTCTAAATTACAACCTAGAACACGACTTCCATTGACGTTCTGTTGCCCTAGTAACCAGATTTAGTAAAGGACAGCTGCTGCCACCTTGTGGCCGTTTCACACAACAGCAGCTTTTAACCCAGTGCTAATGGTCAGTTGATATTCAAAATAATTGCAGGCGTGTAAATGACACCTGCCCTGAAAACAAATCCTGGGGCCGTATATCGACCAAAAAATTCGAAAGACGTCCACATTTCAAAACGACAGTTTCAAGAGGCATATTTTATGCACATTTGTCTTATGATTCTTTTTCTTTCTTTCTTTCTTTCTTTCTTTCGTTAAAAAAACGGGAATGGAAAAAGGCTGAACATCAGGAATTAATAAAGCCATGCAAATCCAGTGTACCAAAACGTTCACCTCACAGCCGTCAGAATGATCATCAGCAAGAAAACTCTACAAAAAATAAGTGCTGAAGGGGTTTTAGAGAACTGCATACCCTTTAGCTGCTGGTGGGATGTAACCTGGTAAGAGCCAGTAGTGAGAACAGAACGGAGGTGCGTTTCAAGGTAAAAATTGAGCTACCATGTGATCTGGTAGGCCCACTGATGGGCCTATCACCTGAGTAGACCAGAATCAAAAAGACACAGCCTGCCAGGCCTTCAATTCAGCAACATGTACCATAGCCAAGACCTGGAGGAAACCAAAATGTCCACCAACAGAAAAATGTACCAAGAAGAAGTCGTCCATGTACACAATGGAATATTAGCCATGAAAAAGCATGGAACAGTGCCGTTGCCACCACTACAGAAGGATCTAGAGATAATCACCCAACTTGAAGAAAGAAACCGAAAGACAGATATCCTATGACATCACTTATACGTGTTACCTAAAACTTGATACCCATGCAATAATTTCCAAGAGAAGGACACGCATAGATTCAGAAAACCAAATTATGTATAACCAAATGGAAAGGTGTAGGGAATGTATGAATTAGGTTATGGGGTTCAACAGACATGTACTAAGGCATATGATATATATATATATATATATATATATAATCACAAAATACCTATGGAATACAAAGAGAGGTCTACTCAACACTCTATAATAACATACATGGGAAAGGATCCAAAGAGGAATAGACAGATACATTGATAGGATGAACCAGAAACTGTACACCCAGGAGAATCTACATTTTTATCAAATTTGCTCTGATCATTCATAAAAATTAAATTTCAAAAGCAAACAACAATTTAGGAGATATAAGCTCTTGGGGGTTTGCGCTGGCACATTCCACTCTAATTTGCAGCGTTCTAAC
The DNA here is from genome assembly GCF_964165515.1 of Mesoplodon bidens. Classification (NCBI taxonomy): domain Eukaryota; kingdom Metazoa; phylum Chordata; class Mammalia; order Artiodactyla; family Ziphiidae; genus Mesoplodon; species Mesoplodon bidens. Next base: position 3,728 of record NW_027672285.1, read on the forward strand.
ATGATTTCCAGGAAAGCTCTGTTGCCCCAAATCCCAGAGTTGGAAATGAAGAAATGCTGCCGCCTTGTGGCCGTTTCCCACAAGGGCAGCTTTAAACCCACAGCTAATGGTCACTTAACGTTCACAGGGACTCGGGGCTCTAAAGGACACCTGCCGTCAAAAAATGTCCTGAGGTAGGGAATGGCCAAAAAAATTCAAAACTGGCAAAATTTTCAAGGAGATAGTATGGAGGGGAAAGTTTTACTCACTCTTTTTCAACAATGAGGAAAATGGATAAAAGCTCAACATCAGGAATCATTAGACTCATGAAAATCTAACCTCCAAAACGGTTTCAACTCACACATGTCAACTACCATCAGCAAAAAGTTTACAAACAATAAATGCTGAAGGGGATTTAGAGAACTGTGTACCCTCTAGCTGCTGGTGAGATGTAAAGTGGTAACAGCCAATACTGAGAACAGAAAGGAGCTGCGTTTAAAAGTAAAACTTGAGCCACCATTCCATTCAGCAGGCCCACCGATGAGCCTCTCACCTGAGAAGTCCAGAGTCGAGAAGGCACAGGCTTCAACAGCTGCACTGCAGGAACTTTCACAATAGCCAAGGCACGGAAGCAACCAAAATGTCCATAAAACGAATGAATGGATAAAGAAGAAGTAGTCCATGTACACAATGGAATATTAGCCATGGAAAACAATGAAACACTTCTCTTTGAGGCACCATAGATGAGCCTAGAGATAATCACAGAACATGAGGTAAGTCGGAAAGCAAAAGACATATCTTATGATACCACTTATAGGCGTTATCTAAGAACTGACACAAATGAACATATTTCCACAGAGAAAGACACTCACAGACTTAGAAAACAAACTATGCTTATCTAAAAAGAAAGGTGGGGGGAATGGAAAAATTAAGAGTACACTTACCATACGTGTACAGATACCTATTAAATACGTATATCAAAAAGACCGAACATATAGCAAGGGAGGTCTATGGAACACTCTGCAATAATTTACATGGGAAGTGGATCTGTACGTGAACATGTATATGTAATGTACAAATGAACCAGATTGTGTACACCTAGGACAAACAATATTCTAATCATTACCGCGATAAAAAATTAAAACATGAATTAATGTGACATAAACTTATGGGGGTTTTTCCTGGCGCATTCCATTGTAATTTACAACCTAGGAACAGGACTTCCAGAAAGGCTCTGCTGCCCTAGTAACCAGATTTGGGAATGGAGAAATGCTGCCGCCTTGTGGCCGTTTCCCACAACAGCAGCTTTAAGCCCAGGGCTAATGGTCACTAAATATTCACACTCATTGCAGGCCTGTAAATGACACCCGCCCTCAAAAAAGAAACCTGGGGTCGAAAATAGACCGAGAAATTCAAAAGAGGGCCACCTTTCAAGAAGGCAATTTCAACCGGTCTATTGTACTCACCGTTTGTTTTGGTTGTTTGTTTAACAGAAATTTAAAACGGTGTGGAAAATGCTGAACATTAGGAATAATTAAACACATGCAAATCCAAATTACGAAAACCTATCAGCTCACACCAGTCAGAAGGGCAATCAGCAAAAATTCTGCAAATAATAAATGCTGAAGGGGTTGTGGAGAAATGCCTACCCTTGGTTCAACGTGGAACATGGTAAGAGCCAGTAATGAAAACACAAAGGAGGTGCCTTGAAAAGGTAAATATTGAGCTACCATTCAATCAAGCATACCCACTTCTGGGCCTATCGCCTGAGAGGATGTGAATCAAAAGGTCACAGGCTGGGCTTCACTGGTGGCGCAGTGGTTGAGAGTCCGCCTGCCGATGCAGGGGACACGGGTTCGTGCCCCGGTCCGGGAAGAACCCACATGCTGCGGAGCGGCTAGTCCCATGAGCTATGGCTGCTGGGCCTGCGTGTCTGGAGCCTGTGCTCTGCAACGGGAGGGGCCACGGCAGTGAGAAGCCCACGTACCACAAAAATTAATAATAATAATAAAGAAACAGGCCGGCAATCCTGCACTCCAGCAATATTTACCATAGCCAACACTTGGAAGCAATGAAAATGTCCATCAACAGAGGAATTCACAAAGAAGAAGTGGTCCACGTACACAGCAGAATATGACTCCAATAAAAAAATAAAAATTCATTTTAAAAAACAAAGATAAGTAAGGAGACATCAGGTTTTGGGGGTTTATCCGGGCACATTCCCCTCTAATTTATAACCGAGGACCAACGCTGGCAGGAAGGTCAGATACCCTAGTTACCAGATTGGGAAAAGCAGAAATGCTGCCGCCCTCTGGCCGTTACCTGCAACAGCAGCTTTAAAACCTGTGTTAAGGGTCACTTCCTATGCACCAGTACTGGAGGGCTGTAAATGAAACCTGCCCTCAAAGTGTCTTGAGGGAAGTAATGGCCAAAATAGTTCAAAATGTCACACATACTTCAAGAAAACAATTTGAAGAGCTAGGCTGTACTCACAGTTTCAAGGAAAAAAGGACATGCCAGAAAGCTCAATTTCAAGGGATTATGAGACGCATGCAAATCCAACCACAAAGAGGTATCAGCTCACACTAGTCAGAATAAACATCAGCAAAAAAACTACAAACAATAAATGCTGAAGGTGTTGTGGAGAAGTGCGTACCCTCACCTTGAAGTGGGACGTAACCTGGTAAGAGCCACTAATGAGAACAGAATGGAGGTGCCGTTATAAGGTAAACATTTGGCTACCATAAGATCCAGCAGGCCCACTCCTGGGCCTATAACGTAAGAAGACAGAATTGGAAAGACACAGGCAGGCAAATGTGCATTGCTGCAGTATTACAATAGCCAAGACATGGAAGCAACCAAAAAGTCCATCAACAGATGAGTGGACAAAGAAGAACTGGTACATGTACAGACGGAATATTAGCCAAGGAAAAAAAGGACACAATGTCATTTGCAGCACTGTAGATGAGTCTACAGGTAATCACGCAACATGTAGTAAGTCAGAAAGAGAAAGACACATATTGTATGGTATCACTTATAGGTGTTGCCTAAAAATTGATACCAGTGAAGATATTTCCACAGAGAAGGGCAATCACAGATTCATTAAACAAACTTATGGTTTACCAATGGAAAGGTGTGAGGATTCGATACATTCGGTCATTGGGGTTAAGAGACTCATACAAACACAGGTGAAATATATAATCACCAAAAACCTACGGAATACCAAGAGAAGACTACTCAACATTCTCTCATAACGTACATGGGAAAAGGATCCCAGGAAGAATAGACATAGGTATATGTGTAAAAGAACCACATCTTGCACACCTAGAACAAGCAAAGCATTGTAATCAAACTTGCTGTGATAAAAAATATAAATTCAATTAAAGAAACGAACAAGAAGTAGGGACATAAACTTAAGGGGCTTTTTCCTGGCAAATTCCATTCTAAATTACAACCTAGAACACGACTTCCATTGACGTTCTGTTGCCCTAGTAACCAGATTTAGTAAAGGACAGCTGCTGCCACCTTGTGGCCGTTTCACACAACAGCAGCTTTTAACCCAGTGCTAATGGTCAGTTGATATTCAAAATAATTGCAGGCGTGTAAATGACACCTGCCCTGAAAACAAATCCTGGGGCCGTATATCGACCAAAAAATTCGAAAGACGTCCACATTTCAAAACGACAGTTTCAAGAGGCATATTTTATGCACATTTGTCTTATGATTCTTTTTCTTTCTTTCTTTCTTTCTTTCTTTCGTTAAAAAAACGGGAATGGAAAAAGGCTGAACATCAGGAATTAATAAAGCCATGCAAATCCAGTGTACCAAAACGTTCACCTCACAGCCGTCAGAATGATCATCAGCAAGAAAACTCTACAAAAAATAAGTGCTGAAGGGGTTTTAGAGAACTGCATACCCTTTAGCTGCTGGTGGGATGTAACCTGGTAAGAGCCAGTAGTGAGAACAGAACGGAGGTGCGTTTCAAGGTAAAAATTGAGCTACCATGTGATCTGGTAGGCCCACTGATGGGCCTATCACCTGAGTAGACCAGAATCAAAAAGACACAGCCTGCCAGGCCTTCAATTCAGCAACATGTACCATAGCCAAGACCTGGAGGAAACCAAAATGTCCACCAACAGAAAAATGTACCAAGAAGAAGTCGTCCATGTACACAATGGAATATTAGCCATGAAAAAGCATGGAACAGTGCCGTTGCCACCACTACAGAAGGATCTAGAGATAATCACCCAACTTGAAGAAAGAAACCGAAAGACAGATATCCTATGACATCACTTATACGTGTTACCTAAAACTTGATACCCATGCAATAATTTCCAAGAGAAGGACACGCATAGATTCAGAAAACCAAATTATGTATAACCAAATGGAAAGGTGTAGGGAATGTATGAATTAGGTTATGGGGTTCAACAGACATGTACTAAGGCATATGATATATATATATATATATATATATATAATCACAAAATACCTATGGAATACAAAGAGAGGTCTACTCAACACTCTATAATAACATACATGGGAAAGGATCCAAAGAGGAATAGACAGATACATTGATAGGATGAACCAGAAACTGTACACCCAGGAGAATCTACATTTTTATCAAATTTGCTCTGATCATTCATAAAAATTAAATTTCAAAAGCAAACAACAATTTAGGAGATATAAGCTCTTGGGGGTTTGCGCTGGCACATTCCACTCTAATTTGCAGCGTTCTAACATGATTTCCAGGAAAGCTCTGTTGCCCCAAATCCCAGAGTTGGAAATGAAGAAATGCTGCCGCCTTGTGGCCGTTTCCCACAAGGGCGGCTTTAAACCCACAGCTAATGGTCACTTAACGTTCACAGGGACTCGGGGCTCTAAAGGACACCTGCCGTCAAAAAATGTCCTGAGGTAGGGAATGGCCAAAAAAATTCAAAACTGGCAAAATTTTCAAGGAGATAGTATGGAGGGGAAAGTTTTACTCACTCTTTTTCAACAATGAGGAAAATGGATAAAAGCTCAACATCGGGAATCATTAGACTCATGAAAATCTAACCTCCAAAACGGTTTCAACTCACACATGTCAACTACCGTCAGCAAAAAGTTTACAAACAATAAATGCTGAAGGGGATTTAGAGAACTGTGTACCCTCTAGCTGCTGGTGAGATGTAAAGTGGTAACAGCCAATACTGAGAACAGAAAGGAGCTGCGTTTAAAAGTAAAACTTGAGCCACCATTCCATTCAGCAGGCCCACCGATGAGCCTCTCACCTGAGAAGTCCAGAGTCGAGAAGGCACAGGCTTCAACAGCTGCACTGCAGGAACTTTCACAATAGCCAAGGCACGGAAGCAACCAAAATGTCCATAAAACGAATGAATGGATAAAGAAGAAGTAGTCCATGTACACAATGGAATATTAGCCATGGAAAACAATGAAACACTTCTCTTTGAGGCACCATAGATGAGCCTAGAGATAATCACAGAACATGAGGTAAGTCGGAAAGCAAAAGACATATCTTATGATACCACTTATAGGCGTTATCTAAGAACTGACACAAATGAACATATTTCCACAGAGAAAGACACTCACAGACTTAGAAAACAAACTATGCTTATCTAAAAAGAAAGGTGGGGGGAATGGAAAAATTAAGAGTACACTTACCATACGTGTACAGATACCTATTAAATACGTATATCAAAAAGACCGAACATATAGCAAGGGAGGTCTATGGAACACTCTGCAATAATTTACATGGGAAGTGGATCTGTACGTGAACATGTATATGTAATGTACAAATGAACCAGATTGTGTACACCTAGGACAAACAATATTCTAATCATTACCGCGATAAAAAATTAAAACATGAATTAATGTGACATAAACTTATGGGGGTTTTTCCTGGCGCATTCCATTGTAATTTACAACCTAGGAACAGGACTTCCAGAAAGGCTCTGCTGCCCTAGTAACCAGATTTGGGAATGGAGAAATGCTGCCGCCTTGTGGCCGTTTCCCACAACAGCAGCTTTAAGCCCAGGGCTAATGGTCACTAAATATTCACACTCATTGCAGGCCTGTAAATGACACCCGCCCTCAAAAAAGAAACCTGGGGTCGAAAATAGACCGAGAAATTCAAAAGAGGGCCACCTTTCAAGAAGGCAATTTCAACCGGTCTATTGTACTCACCGTTTGTTTTGGTTGTTTGTTTAACAGAAATTTAAAACGGTGTGGAAAATGCTGAACATTAGGAATAATTAAACACATGCAAATCCAAATTACGAAAACCTATCAGCTCACACCAGTCAGAAGGGCAATCAGCAAAAATTCTGCAAATAATAAATGCTGAAGGGGTTGTGGAGAAATGCCTACCCTTGGTTCAACGTGGAACATGGTAAGAGCCAGTAATGAAAACACAAAGGAGGTGCCTTGAAAAGGTAAATATTGAGCTACCATTCAATCAAGCATACCCACTTCTGGGCCTATCGCCTGAGAGGATGTGAATCAAAAGGTCACAGGCTGGGCTTCACTGGTGGCGCAGTGGTTGAGAGTCCGCCTGCCGATGCAGGGGACACGGGTTCGTGCCCCGGTCCGGGAAGAACCCACATGCTGCGGAGCGGCTAGTCCCATGAGCTATGGCTGCTGGGCCTGCGTGTCTGGAGCCTGTGCTCTGCAACGGGAGGGGCCACGGCAGTGAGAAGCCCACGTACCACAAAAATTAATAATAATAATAAAGAAACAGGCCGGCAATCCTGCACTCCAGCAATATTTACCATAGCCAACACTTGGAAGCAATGAAAATGTCCATCAACAGAGGAATTCACAAAGAAGAAGTGGTCCACGTACACAGCAGAATATGACTCCAATAAAAAAATAAAAATTCATTTTAAAAAACAAAGATAAGTAAGGAGACATCAGGTTTTGGGGGTTTATCCGGGCACATTCCCCTCTAATTTATAACCGAGGACCAACGCTGGCAGGAAGGTCAGATACCCTAGTTACCAGATTGGGAAAAGCAGAAATGCTGCCGCCCTCTGGCCGTTACCTGCAACAGCAGCTTTAAAACCTGTGTTAAGGGTCACTTCCTATGCACCAGTACTGGAGGGCTGTAAATGAAACCTGCCCTCAAAGTGTCTTGAGGGAAGTAATGGCCAAAATAGTTCAAAATGTCACACATACTTCAAGAAAACAATTTGAAGAGCTAGGCTGTACTCACAGTTTCAAGGAAAAAAGGACATGCCAGAAAGCTCAATTTCAAGGGATTATGAGACGCATGCAAATCCAACCACAAAGAGGTATCAGCTCACACTAGTCAGAATAAACATCAGCAAAAAAACTACAAACAATAAATGCTGAAGGTGTTGTGGAGAAGTGCGTACCCTCACCTTGAAGTGGGACGTAACCTGGTAAGAGCCACTAATGAGAACAGAATGGAGGTGCCGTTATAAGGTAAACATTTGGCTACCATAAGATCCAGCAGGCCCACTCCTGGGCCTATAACGTAAGAAGACAGAATTGGAAAGACACAGGCAGGCAAATGTGCATTGCTGCAGTATTACAATAGCCAAGACATGGAAGCAACCAAAAAGTCCATCAACAGATGAGTGGACAAAGAAGAACTGGTACATGTACAGACGGAATATTAGCCAAGGAAAAAAAGGACACAATGTCATTTGCAGCACTGTAGATGAGTCTACAGGTAATCACGCAACATGTAGTAAGTCAGAAAGAGAAAGACACATATTGTATGGTATCACTTATAGGTGTTGCCTAAAAATTGATACCAGTGAAGATATTTCCACAGAGAAGGGCAATCACAGATTCATTAAACAAACTTATGGTTTACCAATGGAAAGGTGTGAGGATTCGATACATTCGGTCATTGGGGTTAAGAGACTCATACAAACACAGGTGAAATATATAATCACCAAAAACCTACGGAATACCAAGAGAAGACTACTCAACATTCTCTCATAACGTACATGGGAAAAGGATCCCAGGAAGAATAGACATAGGTATATGTGTAAAAGAACCACATCTTGCACACCTAGAACAAGCAAAGCATTGTAATCAAACTTGCTGTGATAAAAAATATAAATTCAATTAAAGAAACGAACAAGAAGTAGGGACATAAACTTAAGGGGCTTTTTCCTGGCAAATTCCATTCTAAATTACAACCTAGAACACGACTTCCATTGACGTTCTGTTGCCCTAGTAACCAGATTTAGTAAAGGACAGCTGCTGCCACCTTGTGGCCGTTTCACACAACAGCAGCTTTTAACCCAGTGCTAATGGTCAGTTGATATTCAAAATAATTGCAGGCGTGTAAATGACACCTGCCCTGAAAACAAATCCTGGGGCCGTATATCGACCAAAAAATTCGAAAGACGTCCACATTTCAAAACGACAGTTTCAAGAGGCATATTTTATGCACATTTGTCTTATGATTCTTTTTCTTTCTTTCTTTCTTTCTTTCTTTCGTTAAAAAAACGGGAATGGAAAAAGGCTGAACATCAGGAATTAATAAAGCCATGCAAATCCAGTGTACCAAAACGTTCACCTCACAGCCGTCAGAATGATCATCAGCAAGAAAACTCTACAAAAAATAAGTGCTGAAGGGGTTTTAGAGAACTGCATACCCTTTAGCTGCTGGTGGGATGTAACCTGGTAAGAGCCAGTAGTGAGAACAGAACGGAGGTGCGTTTCAAGGTAAAAATTGAGCTACCATGTGATCTGGTAGGCCCACTGATGGGCCTATCACCTGAGTAGACCAGAATCAAAAAGACACAGCCTGCCAGGCCTTCAATTCAGCAACATGTACCATAGCCAAGACCTGGAGGAAACCAAAATGTCCACCAACAGAAAAATGTACCAAGAAGAAGTCGTCCATGTACACAATGGAATATTAGCCATGAAAAAGCATGGAACAGTGCCGTTGCCACCACTACAGAAGGATCTAGAGATAATCACCCAACTTGAAGAAAGAAACCGAAAGACAGATATCCTATGACATCACTTATACGTGTTACCTAAAACTTGATACCCATGCAATAATTTCCAAGAGAAGGACACGCATAGATTCAGAAAACCAAATTATGTATAACCAAATGGAAAGGTGTAGGGAATGTATGAATTAGGTTATGGGGTTCAACAGACATGTACTAAGGCATATGATATATATATAT